>NC_050571.1:2262500-2562500 GCF_013265735.2 Oncorhynchus mykiss | reverse complement strand
GAGAAACCCCTACTCCTCCAGACACCTCACCAGGAGAGACAACCCCCTACTCCTCTAGACACCTCACCAGGAGAGACAAAAAACGCTACTCCTCTAGACACCACACCAGGAGAGAGAAACCCCACTCCTACACACCAGGAGAGACAAACCCCTTACTCCTCTAGACACAACACCAGGAGAGAGAAACCCCTACTCCTCCACACCAGGAGAGACAAACCCCTGCACCTCCAGAAACCACACCAGGAGAGACAAACCCCCTACTCCTCCAGACACAACAACAGGACAGACAAACCCCTACTTCTCTAGACACCACACCAGGAGAGACAAACCCCTACTCCTCTAGACACCACACCAGGAGAAACAAACCCCTACTCCTCCAGACACCAGGAGAGACAAACCCCTTCTCTTCCACTCCAGGAGAGACAAACACCTACTCCTCCACACCAGGAGAGACTCACCCGCTACTCCTCCAGAAACCACACCAGGAGAGACAGACACCTATTCCTCCAGACACCACACCAACTCCTCCAGACACCACACCATGAGAGACAAACCCCTATTCCTCCAGACACCACACCAGGAGAGAGAAACACCTACTCCTACACACCAGGAGAGACAAACCCCCTACTCCTCTAGACATAACACCAGGAGAGACAAACCCCTACTCCTCTAGACACAACACCAGGAGAGACAAACCCCTACTCCTCCAGACACCACACCAGGAGATACAACCCCCTACTCCTCTAGAAACCACACCAGGAGAGACAAACCCCTACTCCTCTAGACACCACACCAGGAGAGAGAAACCCCTACTCCTCCACACCAGGAGAGACAAACCCCTACTCCTCTAGACACCACACCAGGAGAGACAAACCCATACACCTCCACACCAGGAGAGACAAACCCCCTACTACTCTAGACACCACACCAGGAGAGACAACCACCTACTCCTCCAGACACCAGGAGAGACAAACCCCTACTCCTCCAGACACCAGGAGAGACAAACCCCTTCTCTTCCACTCCAGGAGAGACAAACACCTACTCCTCCTGACACAACAACAGGAGAGACAAACTCCCTACTCCTCCACACCAGGAGAGACACACCCCCTACTCCTCCAGACACCACACCAGGAGAGACATGCAAAATGACCTCCAGCAGGCCACAAATGTGCATGTGTCTGCTCAAACGGTCAGAAACAGACTCCATGAGGGTGGTATGAGGGCCCGACGTCCACAGGTGGGGGTTGTGCTTACAGCCCAACACCGTGCAGGATGTTTGGCATTTGCCAGAGAACACCACAATTGGCAAATTCGCCACTGGCGCCCTGTGCTCTTCACAGCTGAAAGCAGGTTCACACTGAGCACGTGACAGACGTGACAGAGTCTCGATACGCCATGGAGAACATTCTGCTGCCTACAACATCCTCCAGCATGACCGGTTTGGCGGTGGGTCAGTCATGGTGTGGGGTGGCATTTCTTTGGGGGGCCGCACAGCCCTCCATGTGCTCGCCAGAGGTAGCCTGACTGCCATTAGGTACCGAGATGAGATCCTCAGACCCCTTGTGAGACCATATGCTGGTGCGGTTGGCCCTGAGTCCCTCCTAATGCAAGACAATGCTAGACCTCATGTGGCTGGAGTGTGTCAGCAGTTCCTGCAAGAGGAAGGCATTGATGCTATGGACTGGCCCGCCCGTTCCCCAGACCTGAATCAAATCAAATTCAAATCATCTCAAATTTATTTATATACAGTGCCTTGCGAAAGTATTCGGCCCCCTTGAACTTTGCGACCTTTTGCCACATTTCAGGCTTCAAACATAAAGATATAAAACTGTATTTTTTTGTGAAGAATCAACAATAAGTGGGACACAATCATGAAGTGGAACGACATTTATTGGATATTTCAAACTTTTTTAACAAATCAAAAACTGAAAAATTGGGCGTGCAAAATTATTCAGCCCCTTTACTTTCAGTGCAGAGAGTTTCTCTCCAGAATTTCAGTGAGGATCTCTGAATGATCCAATGTTGACCTAAATGACTAATGATGATAAATACAATCCACCTGTGTGTAATCAAGTCTCCGTATAAATGCACCTGCACTGTGATAGTCTCAGAGGTCCGTTAAAAGCGCAGAGATGGGCCTCCCGGGTGGCGCAGTGGTTAAGGGTGCTGTACTGCAGCGCCAGCTGTACCATCAGAGTCCCTGGGTTCGCGCCCAGTCTCTGTCGTAACCGGCCGCGACCGGGAGGTCCGTGGGGCGACGCACAATTGGCCTAGCATCGTCCGGGTTAGGGAGGGCTTGGTCGGTAGGGATGTCCTTGTCTCATCGCGCACCAGCGACTCCTGTGGCGGGCCGGGCGCAGTGCGCGCTAACCAAGGTTGCACGGTGTATCCTCCGACACATTGGTGTGGCTGGCTTCCGGGTTGGAAGCGCTATGTTAAGAAGCAGTGCGGCTGGTTGGGTTGTGTATCGGAGGACACATGACTTTCAACCTTCGTCTCTCCCGAGCCCGTACGGGAGTTGTAGCGATGAGACAAGATAGTAGCTACTACAACAATTGGATACCAATTGGAAATTGGGGAGAAAAAAGGGGTAAAATTTTATTTAAAAAAAAAGTTTTTTTTTAAAAGCGCAGAGAGCATCATGAAGAACAAGGAACACACCAGGCAGGTCCGAGATACTGTTGTGAAGAAGTTTAAAGCCGGATTTGGATACAAAAAGATTTCCCAAGCTTTAAACATCCCAAGGAGCACTGTGCAAGCGATAATATTGAAATGGAAGGAGTATCAGACCACTGCAAATCTACCAAGACCTGGCCGTCCCTCTAAACTTTCAACTCATACAAGGAGAAGACTGATCAGAGATGCAGCCAAGAGGCCCATGGACTCTGGATGAACTGCAGAGATCTACAGCTGAGGTGGGAGACTCTGTCCATAGGACAACAATCAGTCGTATATTGCACAAATCTGGCCTTTATGGAAGAGTGGCAAGAAGAAAGCCATTTCTTAAAGATATCCATAAAGTGTCGTTAAAGTTTGCCACAAGCCACCTGGGAGACACACCAAACATGTGGAAGAAGGTGCTCTGGTCAGATGAAACCAAAATTTAACTTTTTGTCAACAATGCAAAACGTTATGTTTGGCGTAAAAGCAACACAGCTGAACACACCATCCCCACTGTCAAACATGGTGGTGGCAGCATCATGGTTTGGGCCTGCTTTTCTTCAGCATGGACAGGGAAGATGGTTAAAATTGATGGGAAGATGGAGGGAGCCAAATACAGGACCATTCTTGCAGAAAACCTGATGGAGTCTGCAAAAGACCTGAGACTGGGACGGAGATTTGTCTTCCAACAAGACAATGATCCAAAACATAAAGCAAAATCTACAATGGAATGGTTCAAAAATAAACATATCCAGGTGTTAGAATGGCCAAGTCAAAATACAGTTTTATATCTTTATGTTTGAAGCCTGAAATGTGGCAAAAGGTCGCAAAGTTCAAGGGGGCCGAATACTTTCGCAAGGCACTGTATATATGTATCTATGTGTATCTATGTCAGTGTATCTATCTACCTCAGTATATAGACCTAGTGGTACTATCTATCTATCTATATATGAGGTCAGGCTGAGCAAAAACAGTGGGATCCAGTGTCAATGGGATAGTTCTTCCATGTACCTGAAGTTTGATTTTTGGGTCCATCTTTCCCATCTTTGAATATGTACATGGGGACGTTGGAGAAAAAGTTCCTGGCCTCTTCATTGCTGATCGTCAGGAAAATAGGAACTGTTGGTGTTCTGATTTCCTTGTGGCCAGACACCTCCTCTTCCCCCTCTCTGTGGTTGATTTCCTCCGTGTCCTTCTTGGTGGCCAGGACCAGGCTGGTAACCTCCTTGTGCCTGCTGGGGAGGTCCTCCATAGGTTAGGGTTGCTGCTGATATCCACCTTGTTGTTGGTATTCTCCTCTATGTCCTACTCTGAAATTTCCTCTCCCTCTTCGGTTCACTCCAGGTGTTGTGGCCCATACTTGATATTGAGGATTTTGTCGACATTGATTCCTCATGTGTCCACACCCTCAGCATTGCATAGGTGGCATTCTGGGTGAGCCCCGTGGTTGTGGGTTCCAATACGTCTGAGGGAGAAATTGTACATAAGGCACTGGCTGGCTGGCTGTGGACTCAGCGCAGGTCCACTTGGGGGCGCTGTAGGAGCAGGAGTGTTCATCACCATGTCAGGCTCACCTCCTTTATTCTATATTCTTGTTTGTTTGTAGACCCCTCCTTCATAAAACTCTTTAGTAATAAAACGCAATTGCAGACAGAGATTCACATACAGAGTAACTCAGTAATCTAAAGTAAAGATCTGTGTGGTGAAACAGGAGACAACGCTCTTTATACAACCTACCGTCAATCATATCTTAACATTGTTGCATTGGATCAGAGACAAAGTATCTAAGTTGAGTAAAACATGTGCAGACTGGTTTCTCTTTCTGCTACCTCGGCCTTGAGGCTGGGTGACTATCAGCAGGTGCAGGCAGCTCTCAGCCTGAGAACTGAAGCAGTACATCTCCATTTCCCAGTACTTTTCCACCATTGCAAGCATACAAATGTTATCACATTTACAGTTGAAGTCGGAAGTTTACATACACTTAGGTTGGAGTCATTAAATCTAGTTTTTCAACCACTCCACACATTTCTTGTTAACAAACTATAGTTTTGGCAAGTTGGTTAAGACATCTACTTTGTGCATGACACAAGTCATTTTTCCAACAATTGTTTACAGACTTATAATTCACTGTATCACAATTCTAGTGGGTCAGAAGTTTACATCTACAAAATTGACTATGCCTTTAAACAGCTTGGAAAATTCCAGAAAATGTCATGGCTTTAGAAGCTTCTGATAGGCCAATTGACATAATTTGACTCAATTGGAGGTGTTGGATGTATTTCAAGGCCTGCCTTCAAACTCAGTGCCTCCTTGCTTGACATCATGGGAAAATCCAAATAAATCAGCCAAGACCTCAGAAAAAAAATTGTAGACCTCCACAAGTCTGGTTCATCCTTGGGAGCAATTTCCAAAAGCCTGAAGGTACCACATTGACCTGTACAAACAATAGTACGCAAGTATAAACACCATAGGACCATGCAGCCGTCATACCGCTCAGGAAGGAGACGCCTTCTGTCTCCTAGAGATGAACGTACTTTGCTGTGAAAAGTGCAAATCAATCCCAGAACAACAGCAAAGGACCTTGTGAAGATGCTGGAGGAAACAGGTACAAAAGTATCTATATCCACAGTAAAACGAGTCCTATAATCGACATAACCTGAAAGACAGCTCAGTAACAAAGAAGCCACTGCTCCAAAACCGCCATAAAAAAAAGCCAGACTACGGTTTGCAACTGCAGATGGGGACAAAGATCGTACAATTTGGAAAATGTCCTCTGGTCTGATAAAACAAAAATTGAACTGTTTTGCCATAATGACCATCGTTATGTTTGGAGGAAAAAGGGGGAGGCCTGCAAGCCGAAGAAAACCATCCCAACCGTGAAGCACGGGGGTGGCAGCATCATGTTGTGGGGGTGCTTTGCTACAGGAGGGACTGGTGCACTTCACAAAACAGATGGCATCATGGGGAAAGAAGATTATGTGGATATATTGAAGCAACATCAGTCAGGAAGTTAAAGCTTGGTCGCAAATGGGTCTTCCAACTGGACATTGACCCCAAGCATACTTCCAAAGTTGTGGCAAAATGGCTTAAGGACAACAAAGTCAAGGTATTGGAGTGGCCATCACAAAGCCCTGACCTCAATCTTATAGAACATTTGTGGGCAGAACTGAAAAAGTGTGTGCGAGCAAGGAGGCCTACAAACCTGACTCAGTTACACCAGCTCTGTCAGGAGGAATGGGACAAAATTCACCCAACTTATTGTGGGAAGCTTGTGGAAGGCTACCCAAATAGCTTGACCCAAGTTAAACAATATAAAGGTAATACTACCAAATACTAATTGAGTGTATGTAAACTTCTGACACACTGGGAATGTGATGAAGGAAATAAAAGCTGAAATGAATCATTCTCTCTACTATTCTGACATTTCACATTCTTAAAATAAAGTGGTGATCCTAACTGACCTAAGACAGGGAATTCTTACTAGGATTACGTGTCAGGAATTGTGAAAAACTGAGTTTAAATGTATTTGGCTAAGATGTATGTTCCGACTTCAACTGTATATAGCACATAAGACAGGCATGCTTCTCTGACATGTAGAGTAATGAAGCATGTCAGTTCTATTCAAGACATTTCTGTCAGTACGTTAAGCCTTTCCAACTGCGTGCCAGGTCCCACTGTCAATACATTTCTTTCAGTACGTTAAGCCTTTCCAACTGCGTGCCAGGTCCCACGGTCAAGCTCAGCTCTGTACAGTACTATTGCAGTCCTACAAGAGCAAAACTATAGTACCGTACTCCTGAGTCAAGGCCAGGTGGCTGAACCAGAATGGAGGCTGTGGACGAGATGCTGAGCTGAAGTGCCCTATCAGAGTAAGGGAAGGGTCAGCCTATCATAGAGGATGAAGGGAGACAGTAGCCTATCAGGGAAGAGGGAAGGATCTGGTTAGAAGTATAAACTATTTTATTTAACATAATTCAATATTGGCTATTGATTCGTAACAGACTTTTCTTCTATCAATCTTATTTCTAATCTAATTTCCTGTAACAACTGAACAGAGAGACATTGTAACTGTGTCTGGATAATAACTAAACAAGCCATCACAGCAGAGTGTGTATAGCACAGGGGAGATACACCTGTAATGTACCATGTCCTGATCTCCATGGTGATAAGACATTACAGGTGTAGTTTAGTATCACTAGGTATGTAGGTAGGTACAGACTGAACCTTACAGAGTAGGTACACAGAGACGGACAGATACATATTATACATGTCTCTGTCTGGGTACAGACCTTACAGAGTAGGTACCCAGAGACAGACAGAGACATATTATACATTTCTCTGTCTGGGTACAGACCTTACAGAGTAGGTACCCAGAGACAGACAGAGACATATTATACATTTCTCTGTCTGGCTACAGACCTTACAGAGTAGGTACCCAGAGACAGACAGAGACATATTATACATTTCTCTGTCTGGGTACAGACTGAACCTTACAGAGTAGGTACCCAGAGACAGACAGAGACATATTATACATTTCTCTGTCTGGGTACAGACTGAACCTTACAGAGTAGGTACACAGAGACGGACAGAGACATTTTATACATGTCTCTGTCTGGGTACAGACTGAACCTTACAGAGTAGGTACACAGAGACGGACAGAGACATATTATACATTTCTCTGTCTGGGTACAGACTGAACCTTACAGAGTAGGTACACAGAGACAGACAGACAGAGACATATTATACATGTCTCTGTCTGGGTACAGACCTTACAGAGTAGGTACCCAGAGACAGACAGAGACATATTATACATGTCTCTGTCTGGGTACAGACTGAAACTTACAGAGTAGGTACAGAGTAGGTCCGTCGACCATGCACATGGAGACACTTGTGATCAGTCTGCATGGTCGATGCAGCACATGCAACTATTTTGATGACAACAATGTTGTATCTACTTTGATCTTAATATAAATCCACAAGCGTTCTATAATTACAATATTAGTTTGTGTTTCTTACATCTGCAAACAGCTAGTTTGTATTTTATTAGCAAGTTAAGCTAAATCGTGTTAGCCACTAATGCTACTCGCTAGTTAGCTGGCTAGAACCTGTTATGGATGATGCAAATTTTCGCAGCTTTTTGTAAAAAATCGCGCAACATTTCAAAGTCCGGCTACTCATTCCAGGAATATAGTATATGCATATGATAAGTATGTGTGTATAGAAAACACTCTGAAGTCTCTAAAACTGGTTAAATCGGGTTTGTGGCTATAAGAGAACGTGTTTAGGAGTAAAAATCCCTGGTAAAACTGTTTACCAAAAACACAAAAAAAATATTAGTGTATTGTTTAAGGCGACCTAAAATAAATTTCTGACTCATTTATCCTTGGTTACAACACGAATAGACCCCTCCTTTCTTGAGGCGCACCACAGTATGTTGTGAAACTGAAAAAATGGACGATGATTTCCAGACTTGATGCTATCGAATACAGATCGCCCCGTGATCAATTTGATACATCATTAACGTTTATTAATACCTAAAGTTGGTTTAGAAAAGTCGTTTGAAGTGATTTGTAAAAGTTTATAGGCGACTTTTGTAATTTTAAAAAGTGACGTTGCGTCTTGTAAATGGGCTTTTTGCAGCATCAGACTGGCCTTCAGCAAATGACATTTTGGGTATACAATGACGGATTTAATCGGGAAAAATACCCAATTGTGATGTTTATGGGACATATAGGAGTGCCAACAAAGAAGCTCGTCCAAGGTAATGAATGTTTTATATTTTATTTCTGCGTTTTGGGTAGCGCCGGCTACCGCAAAATCTGTTGTTTACGTGTCGTGCTGGTATTTTGGGGGGTTGCATGCTATCAGATAATAGCTTCTCATGCTTTCGCCGAAAAGCATTTTACAAATCTGACTGGGTGGCTAGATTCACAACGAGTGTAGCTTTAATTCAGTACCTTGCATGTGTATTTTTATGAAAGTTTGAGATTTATCGAGTACTATACTCGAGTACTATAGGTGGCGATCTGAAATTTCCGCTGAGCTGTCCCTGTGCAGGGACCAACTCCGTAAGAAGTTAATAAAAGTAGTGAGTCAGAGCAAACGTAGCTAGTTAATACAGCCTGATACCAGTACTGTAGAGGTTTAAATCAGCATGTTGTTTGTGCAACAGTATCTTTTAAATCAAAGAGGAATAGGCGAAGCATGAATATGTCGGCTACATGAATAAAGATTTAAATGTATGCAAATATTATAGGGTCCCCTAGGAAACACTGAACATCACTTTGGTTCCTACCCTGCCACAATAACTCCTCCATGGCATTTTCATTCATTGTCAAACATTGTAAACAAAGTGCCCACTATTATTTATAATATAACTATAGAATTATAAACATTCTACTTCCATGAAAAAAAGTACTTACTTACTTCCAAAAGTTCACCCAAGTGTTTTAATCTAAATCGCAATTTGGTTAAAAATAAAGCCTAGTATTTTTTCCCATATCGTGGCAATGTGGAAATGAGTGCAGGAAATGCAGAAATTGTTGGAAATTATTTTCGTTTGAAGTTGAATTGAACAGTATAAAACAATCTGAATGGAGAAAAACCCATTGAAATAATGTAGAATGTATGTGTTGCCACCCTAGGGTCACGCACTACTCATAAAGCACATGTACAACTTTTATTAATTAAAAACATTAAATACCGTCAAAAATGTGAAAAAATACCATGCTATGATATATTGGCCATATCGCCCAGCCCTACTTAAATTAGGTACACAGAGAGAGACATATTACACACATCTAAATGTCTCTGTCTGGGTACAGATGCATGCTGGTCTAACGGCTTAATTTGCTGGACTGACTGGGGGGAGAATCTGTAGCTAGAGAGGGGTGAGGTTGGAGCAAAAGCCTGCACAGCCAGTATCTCTCCAGGAGCTGGGTTGGGTTGGCCATCCCTCTCCAGCACGATGAGAGGACCATGATCTGGACTGGAGGACAGTACTGAGGACTTTTTGAATTCCACAATATCTTCAGGCTGCATATCCAACAATCACACTTGATTCTCTTGTTTAGGAACAGAAAGCAAGACAATCACAACGTTGTTAAATCTCCACTATCTGGATGCCTTGTTGTGTCACCATTCTGTCCAATAGAGGACCTCTCCTCCCTGCTGACTGGAAGACAAGAGGGAGGAGAGGAGAGACAGGAGAGAAGAGTGATTTTTCCCCCCTGTGGGTCCGCTGTCTTGTCTTCTTTCTCTTGCTCCCTCTCCCCCCCCCCCCTCTCTTATTTCCTGATGCAGTTGGGCCAGCTGAGTCCTCCGCAGGCTGCAGACACAACTACATACAGGACCACCTGACGAGAACACACCACATAGTTCAGACTATTACACACACACACGGAGGGGTGAACAGACAGACAGTACCTACCAGTGACACCACCACTACGACGACAGTCAGTTTGAGGTTCTTCATACACATGTCTCTGGCCAGGTTACGGCTGGTGGTCTTAAAACTCACAGACTGGAGGAGAGAGGAAGTTAGTGACGCTCTGAGCCGGGTTATAGGAACAGTAGTAGTAGGATAGTTGAGTAATTGTAGTAGATTAGAATGTGACTCACTGAGCCGACCAGGTTCTCCATTTTATCAATCAGCAACTCCAACATCTCTCCCCTCTGAGCCACCAAGTCTGTAGGAAACACAGAGTAAACACAAGACACTAAAATAAATCCTCAGACCCTAGACACTTCTCCCCTAGCCCCTAATACAGCGGTAGTGGTGGATGTAGGAGTGGAGTCTTATCTCACTGATGTTGCGTACCATGATGCTTTTCAGGTCGTCAACCTCTGATGGAGGAGAGGAATGGTGCTTCTAGAGAGACAGAAAGGGGGAGGGAGAGAGGGGAGAGAGAGAGGGGGGAGAGAGAGAGAAAGGAGAGAGAGAGGGGGGAGAGAGAGAGAAAGGAGAGAGAGAAAGGGGGGAGAGAGAGAGGAGAGATAGATGGGGGGAGAGGGGGAGAGAGAGGGGGAGAGGGGGAGAGAGAGGGGGGGGGGGGGAGAGAAGGGGGAGAAGAGACAGAGAGGAGAGAGAGAGAGGAGGGAGAGAGATGGGGGGAGAGACAGAAAGGAGAGAGAGAGATGGGGGAGAGAGAGAGAGAGAGAGAGAGAGAGAAAGAGGGGGGAGAGAGAGAGGGAGAGAGAAGGGGGAGAGAGAGACAGATAGGATAGAGAGAGAGAGAGAGGAGAAGAGAGAGAGAGAGAGGAGAGAGGGAGAGGGGGGAGAGAGAGAGAGGGGGAGAGAGAAAGACAGAGAGGAGAGAGAGATGGAGATGGAGGAGAGAGAGAGATGGGGGAGAGAGAGAGAAAGAGGAGGAGAGAGGAGACAGGGAGGGAGGGAGAGAGAGAGAGAGAGATGGGGGAGAGAGAGAGAGAGAGGGGGGGAGAGAATCAGAGAGGAGAGAGAGCGATGGGGGGAGAGAGAGAGAGAGAGGGTGGAGAGAGAGAGACAGAGTGGAGAGAGAGAGAGGGGGGGAGAGAGAGAGAGAGAGAGAGAAAGAGGGGAGAGAGAGAGAGAGGAGAGAGGGAGAGAGAGGGGGGAGAGAGATACAGAGAGGATAGAGAGAGAGAGGAGAAGAGAGAGAGAGAGGAGAGATAGAGAGGGGGGAGAGAGAGAGGGGAGAGAGAAAGACAGAGAGGAGAGAGAGATATGGAGGAGAGAGAGAGAAAGAGGAGGAGAGAGAGGAGACAGGGAGGGAGGGAGAGAGAGAGAGAGAGAGAGAGAGAGATGGGGGAGAGAGAGAGAGAGGGGGGGAGAGAATCAGAGAGGAGAGAGAGCGATGGGGGGGGAGAGAGAGAGGGGGGGGAGAGACAGAGAGGAGAGAGGGGGGGAGAGAGAGAGACAGAGTGGAGAGAGAGAGAGAGAGGGGGGGAGAGAGAGAGAGAGGGGGGAGAGAGAGACAGAGAGGAGAGGGGGGGGGGAGAGAGAGAGAGACAGAGAGGAAAGAGAGAGAGGGGGTGGGAGAGAGAGAGAGACACACACACAGAAGGAGAGAGAGAGAGTATCAGTGGTATGGTGTTCATGTGACTAAAGGTAAACACAGTTGGTCCTCACTAACACACAGACAGTCCTCACTAAAACACACATTCCTCACTAAAACACAGACAGTCCTCACTAAAACACAGACAGTCCTCACTAAAACACAAATGGAGTGTATGTGTTTTCAGTGGTGTTGTCATGTGCTCAGAGTTCCCCCAGAGGCAGAGTTGTCATGTTCCCCTTACATGCCTTACACGCCTTACTCAACCTCATTTCAGTCCAGTCTTTTATCCACTAACCCTTCCTCCAGCTTCCCCACAGCCATAATCCTTTCAGCCCCGTCGATGTAAGACCCCTGCTCTGGCCCCTTTAAGCTGGAGAATGTGTGTTCCTAATCGTCCCTGCCATTAGTGATGAGTCTTTTCAGTGAGCTCATTTGGCTCCTAAACGGCTCTTTGTTCAGTAGTGCTTAAAATGTACCTAAAACCATGTCAAATTAGCTCATCTCTAATGTAAAGCCTACAAAATACCTGGGATTGTGTCAGATGACTTAAATTTTTAACAGACCAAATGTTTAGATGAGAGAGTGAAATAAGCAGGAAGAAGAAACCAGAAAGTTTGTTGTGGTGACACAGCACTTTAGTGTTTTATAAGTTTTAAAAACACTTAGCTACACGATATATATGTCTAAGGCACTTACACATTTATAACCTTTTTTTTAAGTGTTTGACAGTGCATTCGGGAAGAATTTAAACCCCTTGACTTTTTCCACATTTTGTTACGTTACAGACTTATTCCACTCAGCCATTGCCTGTCACCAAGGGAGTACCACAAGGTTAAATCCTAGGCCCCACGCTCTTCTCAAATTTTCATCATCAACATATCTCAGGCAGTAGGAAACTCTCTCATCCATTTATATGCAGATGATACAGTCTTATACTCAGCTGGCCCCTCCCCGGATGTTGTGTTAAATGTTCTAAAACAAAGCTTTCTTAGTGTTCAACAAGCTTTCTCTACCCTTAACCTTGTTCTGAACACCTCCAAAACAAAGGTCAAGTGGTTTGGTAAGAGGAATGCCCCTCTCCCCATCAGTGTGACTACTACCTCTGAGGGTTTAGGGCTTGAGGTAGTCACCTCATACAAGTACTTGGGAGTATGGCTAGACGGTGCACTGTCCTTCTCTCAGCACATATCAAATCTGCAGACTTAAGTTAAATCTAGACTTGGTTTCCTCCATCGTAATCGCTCCTCTTTCACCCCAGCTGCCAAATAAACCGATTCAGATGACCATCCTACCCATGCTAGATTATGGAGACATAATTTATAGATCGGCAAGTAAGGGTGCTCTCGGGCGGCTAGATGTTCTTTACCATCCAGCAATCAGATTTGCCACCAATTCTCCTTATAGGACACATCACTGCAGAGGAGTATAGAGTGTAAACTGGTCATCTCTGTATACCCATCTCTAGACCCACTGGTTGATGCTTATTTATAAAACCCTCTTAGGCCTCACTCTCCCCTATCTGAGATATCTACTACCAGCCCTCATCCTCCACATACAACACCCGTTCTGACAGTCACATTCTGGTAATGGTCCCCAAAGCACACACATCCTGGGTCGCTCCTCTTTTCAGTTCACTGCAGCTAGCGACTGGAACGAGTTGCAACAAACACTCAAACTGGACAGTTTGAGCTCAATATCTTCATTCAAAGACTCAATCATGGACACTCTTACTGACAGAGGTGGCTGCTTAACATGATGTATTGTAGCTAGCTTTCTTGACCTTTGTGCTGTTGTCTGGCCCAATAATGTTTGTACCATGTTTTTGTGCTGCTACAATGTTGTGCTGCTACCATGTTGTGCTGCTACCATGTTGTGCTGCTACCACGTTGTGCTGCTGCTATGCTGTTGTCTTAGGTCTCTCTTTATGTAGTGTTATTTGGTCTCTCTTGTCGTGATGTGTGTTTTGTCCTATATTTTATTGATTGGTGGAGTGCTGCAGAGATGGTTGTCCTTCTAGAAGGTTCTCCCATCTCTACAGAGGAACTCTAGAGCTCTGTCAGAGTGCCCATCGGGATCTTGGCCACCTCCCTGACCAAGGCCCTTCACCCCCGATTGCTCAGTTTGGCCGGGCGGCCAGCTCTAGGAAGAGTGTTGGTGGTTCCAAACTTCTTCCATTTAAGAATGATGGAGGCCACTGTTCTTGGGTACCTTCAATGTTGTGCCTTTCCAAATCATGTCCAATCAATTTAAATTTACCACAGGTGGACTCCAATCAAGTTGTAGAAACAGGATGCACCTGAGCTCAATTTGGAGTCTCATAGCAAAGGGTTTGAATACTTATGTAAATAAGGTATTTCTGGGGGGGGGGGTTAAACCTGTTTCGATTTGTCATTATGGGGTATTGTGATGTCTTTATGGGGTATTGTGTGTAGATGAGGATTTGTATTTATTTAATCCATTTCAGAATAAGGCTGTAATGTAACAAAATGTGGAAAAGAGGGAGGCAGGGAAGGGGGCAGGGAGGGAAAGGGGCAGGCAGGGTGGTGCAGCAGTCAGCCGAGTCACTTGAGTGAGAGGAGAGCAGCGTTATCAATGTGACTTGTGTTAATTGAGCCTTGCGGGCGGGTTTTTGATTGATCATTATTCTGGAAATTTCAGCTAAACCTGGCAACCCTGTCTCACAGCCTGTTCTGACCACTCACTACCATACCAAGATATTACAGGATTGGTTCTCATCATCGGAGTAGCCAGAGTGGAGGATAACTAACTCACTATCTGATCAGGGAGTGTGTGTGTGTGTGTCTCACCATCTGAGCCATCAGAGTGGAGGAGAACTAACTCACCATCTGATCAGTGAGTGTGTGTGTGTCTGTGTCTCACCATCTGAGCCATCAGAGTGGAGGAGAACTCTGAGTTCATTGCGTAGGGAAGGGCTGTCTGAGCTCTGGAACCATACGTCACATGGAAACGCTTCTTCACCTCTCCCAAGAAGCTGAACGCACGTGACCGCTCAAAGTCCTAACTGACAGACAGCACACACTGCAGTCCCAACAGACAGACAGACAATACACACTACAGTCCCAACAGACAGACAGCACACACGACAGTACCAACAGACAGACAGACAATACACACTACAGTCCCAACAGACAGACAGACAATACACACTAGTCCTTACAGACAGACAATACATTCCCAACAGACAGACAGACCTTAATCCTTAAGACTCCAGGGGGGCGGTGGTTAATTTAGACCCTTTAGGACTCTAGGGGGGGTGGTGGTTAATTTAGACCCTTTAGTACTCTAGGGGGCAGTGGTTAATTTAGACCCTTTAAGGCTCTATGGGGGGGCGGTGGTAAATTTAGCCCCTGTAGGACTCTAGGAGGGGTGATGATTCATTTAGCCCCTTTAGGACTCTAGGGGGGGGGGGGGCAGTGGTTAATTTAGACCCTTTAAGAATATATGGGGGGCGGTGGTAAACTTAGACCCTTTAGGACTCTAGGGGGCGGTGGTTAATTTAGACCCTTTAAGAATCTATGGGGGGCGGTGGTAAATTTAGACCCTTTAGGACTCTAGGGGGCGGTGGTTAATTTAGACCCTTTAGGACACTAGGGGGTGGTGATTAATTTAGACCCTTTAGGACACTAGGGGGCGGTGTTTAAGTTAGACCCTTTAGGACACTAGGGGGCGGTGGTTAAGTTAGACCCTTTAGGACTCTAGTGGGCGGTGGTTAATTTAGACCCTTTAGGACACTAGGGGTTAATTTAGACCTTTTAGGACACTAGTGGGCGGTGGTTAATTTATACCCTTTAGGACTCTAGGGGGCGCTGGTTAATTTAGACCCTTTAGGACACTAGGGGGCGGTGATTAATTTAGACCCTTTAGGACTCTAGGGGGCGGTGTTTATTTAGACACTTTAGGACACTAGTGGGCGGTGGTCAATTTATACCCTTTAGGACTCTAGGGGGCGGTGGTTAATTTAGACCCTTTAGGACACTAGGGGGCGGTGATTAATTTAGACAGTTTAGGACACTAGGGGGCGGTGGTTAAGTTAGACCCTTTAGGACTCTAGTGGACGGTGGTTAATTTAGACCCTTTAGGACACTAGGGGTTAATTTAGACCCTTTAGGACTCTAGGGGGCAGTGGTTAATTTAGACCCTTTAGGACTCTAGGGGGTGGTGGTTAATTTAGGCCCCTTAGGACTCTAGGGGACCCTAAGTGTGTCTTACTCACTGCTCTAGCACACTCTGCTAACCCTGATGTCCTTGCCGTGTCTGAATCCTGGCTCAGGAAGGCCACCAAAAATTCTGAGATTTCCATACCCAACTATAACATCTTCCGTCAAGATAGAACTGCCAAAGGGGGAGGAGTTGCAGTCTACTGCAGAGATAGCCTGCAAAGTAATGTCATACTCTCCAGGTCCATACCCAAACAGTTCGAACTACTAATTTTGAAAATTACTCTCTCCAGAAATAAGTCTCTCACTGTTGCCGCCTGCTACCGACCCCCCTCAGCTCCCAGCTGTGCCCTGGACACCATTTGTGAATTGATCGCCCCCCATCTAGCTTCAGAGTTTGTTCTGTTAGGTGACCTAAACTGGGATATGCTTAACACCCCGGCAGTCCTACAATCTAAGCTAGATGCCCTCAATCTCACTCAAATCATCAAGGAACCCACCAGGTACAACCCTAACTCTGTAAACAAGGGCACCCTCATTGACGTCATCCTGACCAACTGGCCCTCCAAATACACCTCCGCTGTCTACAACCAGGATCTCAGCGATCACTGCCTCATTGCCTGTATCCGCTACGGAGCCGCAGTCAAACGACCACCCCTCATCACTGTCAAACGCTCCCTAAAACACTTCTGTGAGCAGGCCTTTCTAATCGACCTGGCCCGGGTATCCTGGAAGGACATTGACCTCATCCCGTCAGTTGAGGATGCCTGGTCTTTCTTTAAAAGTAACTTCCTCACCATTTTAGATAAGCATGCTCCGTTCAAAAAATGCAGAACTAAGAACAGATATAGCCCCTGGTTCACTCCAGACCTGACTGCCCTCGACCAGCACAAAAACATCCTGTGGCGGACTGCGCTAACATCGAATAGTCCCCGCGATATGCAACTGTTCAGGGAAGTCAGGAACCAATACACACAGTCAGTCAGGAAAGCTAAAGCCAACTTCTTCAGGCAGAAGTTTGCATCCTGTAGCTCCAACTCCAAAAAGTTCTGGGACACTGTGAAGTCCATGGAGAACAAGAGCACCCCCTCCCAGCTGCCCACTGCACTGAGACTAGGTAACATGGTCACCACCGATAAATCCATGATTATCGAAAACTTCAACAAGCATTTCTCAACGGCTGGCCATGCCTTCCGCCTGGCTACTCCAACCTCGGACAACAGCTCCCCCCCCCCCGCAGCTACTCGCCCAAGCCTCTCCAGGTTCTCCTTTACCCAAATCCAGATAGCAGATGTCCTGAAAGAGCTGCAAAACCTGGACCCGTACAAATCAGCTGGGCTGGACAATCTGGACCCTCTATTCCTGAAACTATCCGCCGCCATTGTCGCAACCCCTATTACCAGCCTGTTCAACCTCTCTTTCATATCGTCTGAGATCCCCAAGGATTGGAAAGCTGCCGCAGTCATCCCCCTCTTCAAAGGGGGCGACACCCTGGACCCAAACTGTTACAGACCTATATCCATCCTGCCCTGCCTATCTAAGGTCTTCGAAAGCCAAGTCAACAAACAGGTCACTGACCATCTTGAATCCCACCGTACCTTCTCCGCTGTGCAATCTGGTTTCCGAGCCGGTCACGGGTGTACCTCAGCCACGCTCAAGGTACTAAACGATATCATAACCGCCATCGATAAAAGACAGTACTGTGCAGCCGTCTTCATAGACCTTGCCAAGGCTTTCGACTCTGTCAATCACCGTATTCTTATCGGCAGACTCAGTAGCCTCGGTTTTTCGGATGACTGCCTTGCCTGGTTCACCAATTACTTTGCAGACAGAGTTCAGTGTGTCAAATCGGAGGGCATGCTGTCCGGTCCTCTGGCAGTCTCTATGGGGGTGCCACAGGGTTCAATTCTCGGGCCGACTCTTTTCTCTGTATATATCAATGATGTTTCTCATGCTGCGGGCGATTCCCTGATCCACCTCTACGCAGACGACACCATTCTATATACTTCCGGCCCGTCCTTGGACACTGTGCTATCTAACCTCCAAACGAGCTTCAATGCCATACAGCACTCCTTCCGTGGCCTCCAACTGCTCTTAAACGCTAGTAAAACCAAATGCATGCTTTTCAACCGTTCGCTGCCTGCACCCGCACGCCTGACCAGCATCACCACCCTGGATGGTTCCGACCTTGAATATGTGGACATCTATAAGTACCTAGGTGTCTGGCTAGACTCTAAACTCTCCTTCCAGACCCATATCAAACATCTCCAATCGAAAATCAAATCAAGAGTCGGCTTTCTATTCCGCAACAAAGCCTCCTTCACTCACGCCGCCAAACTTACCCTAGTAAAACTGACTATCCTACCGATCCTCGACTTCGGCGACGTCATCTACAAAATTGCTTCCAACACTCTACTCAGCAAACTGGATGCAGCTTATCACAGTGCCATCCGTTTTGTCACTAAAGCACCTTATACCACCCACCACTGCGACTTGTATGCTCTAGTCGGCTGGCCCTCGCTACATATTCGTCGCCAGACCCACTGGCTCCAGGTCATCTACAAGTCCATGCTAGGTAAAGCTCCGCCTTATCTCAGTTCACTGGTTACGATGGCAACACCCATCCGTAGCACGCGCTCCAGCAGGTGTATCTCACTGATCATCCCTAAAGCCAACACCTCATTTGGCCGCCTTTCGTTCCAGTTCTCTGCTGCCTGTGACTGGAACGAATTGCAAAAATCGCTGAAGTTGGAGACTTTTATCTCCCTCACCAACTTCAAACATCTGCTATCCGAGCAGCTAACCGATCGCTGCAGCTGTACATAGTCTATTGGTAAATAGCCCACCCATTTTCACCTACCTCATCCCCATACTGTTTTTATTTATTTATTTTTATTTTTCTGCTCTTTTGCACACCAATCTCTACCTGTACATAACCATCTGATCATTTATCACTCCAGTGTTAATCTGCATAATTGTAATTATTTGCCTACCTTCTCATGCCTTTTGCACACAATGTATATATAGACTCCCCTTTTTTCTACTGTGTTATTGACTTGTTAATTGTTTACTCCATGTGTAACTCTGTGTTGTCTGTTCACACTGCTATGCCTTATCTTGGCCAGGTCGCAGTTGCAAATGAGAACTTGTTCTCAACTAGCCTACCTGGTTAAATAAAGGTGAAATAAAAAAAATAAAATAAAAATAAAAAAAGGGGGTGGTGGTTAATTTAGGCCCCTTAGGACTCTAGGGGAAGGTGGTTTATTTAGACCCTTTGGAGCGGTGGTTAATTTAGACCCTTTAGGACTCTAGGGAGAGCGGTGGTTAATTTAGACCCTTTAGGATTCTAGGGGGAGCGGTGGTTAATTTAGGCACTTTAGGACTCTAGGGAGCGGTGGTTAATTTAGACCATTTAGGACTCTAGGGGTAGCGGTGGTTAATTTAGAACATTTAGGACTCTAAGGAGCGGTGGTTAATTTAGACCCTTTAGGACTCTTGGGGGCGATGGTTAATTTAAACACTCTAGGGGGGTGGTGGTAATTTGGACCCTTTAGGACTCTAGGGGGGCGGTGGTTAATTTAGTACCACTTTAGAACTATGGGGGGGGGGACGGTGGTAAATTTAGCCCCTTTAGGACTCTGGGGGTGGTAAATTTAGCCCCTTTATAACTCTAGGGGGGGTCGGTGATTAATTTAGCGCCTTTAGGACTCTAGGGGGGGGGGGGGTCTGTGATTAATTTAGCCCCTTTAGGACTCTAGGGGGTGGGGGAGTTGTTAATTTAGACCCTTTAGGACTCTAGGGAGGGCTGTGGTTAATTTAGACCCTTTAGGACTCTAGAGGGGGGGGGGGGGGGGGGGTTAATTTAGACCCTTTAGGACTCTAGGGAGGGCAGTGGTTAATTTATACCCTTTAGGACTCTAGGGGGACGGGGGTTAATTTAGACCCTTTCGGACTCTAGCGGGCGGTGGTTCATTTAAACACTCTATGGGGGTGGTGGTTAATTTGGACCATTTAGGACTCTAGGGGGCGGTGGTTAATGTATACCCTTTTCGACTCTAGGGGGGCGGTGGTTAATTTAGTACCCCTTTAGGACTCTGGGGGGGACGGTGGTAAATTTAGCCCCTTTAGGACTCTGGGGGGGAGGTGGTGAATTTAGCCCCTTTAGGACTCTAGGGGGGATGGGCGGTGATTAATTTAGCCCCTTTAGGACTCTAGGGGGGGAAGTTGTTAATTTAGACCCTTTAGGACTCTAGGGGGCGGTTGTTAATTTAGACCCTTTAGGATTCTAGGGGGAGCGGTCGTTAATTTAGACCCTTTAGGACTCAAGGGGGAGTGGTGGTTAATGTAGACCCTTTAGGACTCTAGGGGGAGCGGTGGTTAATTTAGGCCCTTTAGGACTCTAGGGAGCGGTGGTTAATTTAGGCCCTTTAGGACTGTAGGGGGAGCAGTGGTTAATTTAGACCCTTTAGGAATCTAGGGGGAGCGGTGGTTAATTTAGACCCTTTAGGACTCTAAGGGGGGGGGGGGAAATGTTAATTTAGACCCTTTAGGACTCTAGGGAGGGCAGTGGTTAATTTAGACCCTTTAGGACTGTAGGGGGAGCAGTGGTTAATTTAGACAAATTTAGTACTCTACTGGGAGCTTTGGTTATTTTAGACCCTTTAGGACTCTAGGGGGAGCGGTGATTAATTCAGACCCTTTAGGACTCTATGGGGGCGGTGGTTAATTTAGACCCTTTAGGACTCTAGGGGGCGATGGTTAATTTAGACCCTTTAGTACTCTAGGGGGAGCGGTGGTTAATTTAGACCCTTTAGGATTCTAGGGGGGGCGGTGGTTAATTTAGACCCTTTAGGACTCTAGAGGGCGGTTGTTAATTTAAACACTCTAGGGGGGTGGTGGTCAATTTGGACCCTTTAGGACTCTAGGGGGCGGTGGTTAATGTAGACCCTTTAGGACTCTAGGGGGGCGGTGGTAAATTTAGCCCCTTTAGGACTCTGGGAGGGGGGGGCAGTGATTAATTTAGCCCCTTTAGGACTCTAGGGAGGGCAGTGGTTAATTTAGACACTTTAGGACTCTAGCGGGTGCGGTGGTTAATTTAGGCCCTTTAGTACTCTATGGGGAGCGGTGGTTAATTTAGACCCTTTTGGACTCTAGGGGGAGCGGTGGTTGATTTAGGCCCTTTAGGACTCTAGGGGGGCGGTGGTTAATTTAGACCCTTTAGGACTCTAAGGGGGGGGGGGGGGGGGGGGATTCATTTAGCCCCTTTAGGACCCTAGGGGGCAGTGGTTAATTTAGACCCTTTAGGACTGTAGGTGGAGCAGTGGTTAATTTAGACCCTTTAGGACTCTAGGGGGAGCGGTGGTTAATTTAGACCCTTTAGGACTCTAAGGGGGGGGAAGTTGTTAATTTAGACCCTTTAGGACTCTAGGGAGGGCAGTGGTTAATTTAGACCCTTTAGGACTGTAGGGGGAGCAGTGGTTAATTTAGACAAATTTAGTACTCTAGGGGGAGCTTTGGTTATTTTAGACCCTTTAGGACTCTAGGGGGAGCGGTGATTAATTTAGACCCTTTAGGACTCTAGGGGGCGGTGGTTAATTTAGACCCTTTAGTACTCTAGGGGGAGCGGTGGTTAATTTAGACCCTTTAGGATTCTAGGGGGGCGGATGTTAATTTAGACCCTTTAGGACTCTAGGGGGCAGTGGTTAATTTAAACCCTTTAGGACTCTAGGGGGCGGTGGTTAATTTAGACCCTTTAGTACTCTAGGGGGAGCGGTGGTTAATTTAGACCCTTTAGGACTCTAGGGGGCGGTGGTTAATTTAGGCCCCTTAGGACTCTAGGGGGAGCGATGGTTAATTTAGACCCTTTATGACTCTAGGGGGAGCGATGGTTAATTGAGACCCTTTAGGACTCTGGTTAATTTAGACCCTTTAGGACTCTAGGGGGCATTGGTTAATTTAGACCGTTTAGGAATCTAGCGGGCGGTTGTTAATTTAAACACTCTAGGGGGGTGGTGGTCAATTTGGACCCTTTAGGACTCTAGGGGGCGGTGGTTAATGTAGACCCTTTAGGACTCTAGGGGGGCGGTGGTTAATTTAGTACCCCTTTAGGACTCTGGGGGGGGGGGGCAGTGGTAAATTTAGCTCCTTTAGGACTCTGGGGGGGAGGTGGTAAATTTAGCCCCTTTAGGACTCTAGGGGGGGGCGGCAGTGATTAATTTAGCCCCTGGTTAATTTAGACCCTTTGACTCTAGGGGGCATTGGTTAATTTAGACCGTTTAGGACTCTAGCGGGCGGTTGTTAATTTAAACACTCTAGGGGGGTGGTGGTCAATTTGGACCCTTTAGGACTCTAGGGGGGAGGTTGTAAATTTAGCCCCTTTAGGACTCTGGGAGGGGGGGGCAGTGATTAATTTAGCCCCTTTAGGACTCTAGGGAGGGCAGTGGTTAATTTAGACCCTCTAGGACTCTAGTGGGTGCGGTGGTTAATTTAGGCCCTTTAGTACTCTAGGGGGAGCGGTGGTTAATTTAGACCCTTTTGGACTCTAGGGGGAGCGGTGGTTGATTTAGGCCCTTTAGGACTGTAGGGGGGCGGTGGTTAATTTAGCCCCTTTAGGACCCTAGGGGGCAGTGGTTAATTTAGACCCTTTAGGACTGTAGGTGGAGCAGTGGTTAATTTAGACACTTTAGGACTCTAGGGGGAGCGGTGGTTAATTTAGACCCTTTAGGACTCTAAGGGGGAGGAAGTTGTTAATTTAGACCCTTTAGGACTCTAGGGAGGGCAGTGGTTAATTTAGACCCTTTAGTACTCTAGGGGGAGCGGTGGTTAATTTAGACCCTTTAGGACCTTAGGGGGCGGTGGTTAATTTAGGCCCCTTAGGACTCTAGGGGGAGCGATGGTTAATTTAGACCCTTTATGACTCTAGGGGGCATTGGTTAATTTAGACCGTTTAGGACTCTAGAGGGCGGTTGTTAATTTAAACACTCTAGGGGGGTGGTGGTCAATTTGGACCCTTTAGGACTCTAGGGGGCGGTGGTTAATGTAGACCCTTTAGGACTCTAGGGGGGCGGTGGTTAATTTAGTACCCCTTTAGGACTCTGGGGTTTGCGGTGGTAAATTTAGCCCCTTTAGGACTCTGGGGGGGAGGTGGTAAATTTAGCCCCTTTAGGACTCTAGGGGGGGGGGGCAGTGATTAATTTAGCCCCTGGTTAATTTAGACCCTTTGACTCTAGGGGGCATTGGTTAATTTAGACCGTTTAGGACTCTAGCGGGCGGTTGTTAATTTAAACACTCTAGGGGGGTGGTGGTCAATTTGGACCCTTTAGGACTCTAGGGGGGGAGGTGGTAAATTTAGCCCCTTTAGGACTCTGGGAGGGGGGGGCAGTGATTAATTTAGCCCCTTTAGGACTCTAGGGGGGGGGGGGGGGGAGTTGTTACCCTTTAGGATTCTAGGGAAGCGGTGGTTAATTTAGACCCTTTAGGACTCTAGGGAGCGGTGGTTAATTTAGACCCTTTAGGACTCTTGGGGGAGGGGGGGGGGGGGGTTAATTTAGACCCTTTAGTACTCTGGTTAATTTAGAAACTTTAGGACTCTAAGGAGCGGTGGTTAATTTAGACCCTTTAGGACTCTGGGGGGGCAGGGGTTCATTTAGACCCTTTAGGACTCTAGGGGGCGGTGGTTAATTTAAACACTCTAGGAGGGTGGTGGTTAATTTGGACCCTTTAGGACTCTAGGAGGGCGGTGGTTAATTTAGACCCTTTAGGACTCTAGGGGGGCGGTGGTTAATTTAGTACCCCTTTAGGACTCTGGGGGGGGGGCGGTGGTAAATTTAGCCCCTTTAGGATTCTAGGGAAGCGGTGGTTAATTTAGACCCTTTAGGATTCTAGGGGGAGCGGTGGTTAATTTAGACCCTTTAGGACTCTAGGGAGCGGTGGTTAATTTAGACCCTTTAGGACTCTTGGGGGGGGGGGGGGGGGGGTTAATTTAGACCCTTTCGGACTCTAGGGGGGGGGCGGTGGTTAATGTAGACCCTTTAGGACTCTAGGGGGGCGGTGGTTAATTTAGTACCCCTTTAGGACTCTGGGGGGGGGGGGCAGTGGTAAATTTAGCTCCTTTAGGACTCTGGGGGGGAGGTGGTAAATTTAGCCCCTTTAGGACTCTAGGGGGGGGGCGGCAGTGATTAATTTAGCCCCTGGTTAATTTAGACCCTTTGACTCTAGGGGGCATTGGTTAATTTAGACCGTTTAGGACTCTAGCGGGCGGTTGTTAATTTAAACACTCTAGGGGGGTGGTGGTCAATTTGGACCCTTTAGGACTCTAGGGGGGGAGGTTGTAAATTTAGCCCCTTTAGGACTCTGGGAGGGTGGGGCAGTGATTAATTTAGCCCCTTTAGGACTCTAGGGAGGGCAGTGGTTAATTTAGACCCTTTAGGACTCTAGTGGGTGCGGTGGTTAATTTAGGCCCTTTAGTACTCTAGGGGGAGCGGTGGTTAATTTAGACCCTTTTGGACTCTAGGGGGAGCGGTGGTTGATTTAGGCCCTTTAGGACTCTAGGGGGGCGGTGGTTAATTTAGCCCCTTTAGGACCCTAGGGGGCAGTGGTTAATTTAGACCCTTTAGGACTGTAGGTGGAGCAGTGGTTAATTTAGACACTTTAGGACTCTAGGGGGAGCGGTGGTTAATTTAGACCCTTTAGGACTCTAAGGGGGGGGAAGTTGTAATTTAGACCCTTTAGGACTCTAGGGAGGGCAGTGGTTAATTTAGACCCTTTAGGACTGTGGGGGGAGCAGTGGTTAATTTAGACCCTTTTGTACACTAGGGGGAGCGGTGGTTAATTTAGACCCTTTAGGACTCTAGCGGGAGCGGGGGTTAATTTAGACCCTTTAGTACACTAGGGGGAGCTTTGGTTATTTTAGACCCTTTAGGACTCTAGGGGGAGCGGTGGTTAATTTAGACCCTTTAGGACTCTAGGGGGGCGGTGGTTAATTTAGACCCTTTAGGACTCTAGGGGGCGGTGGTTAATTTAAACCCTTTAGGACTCTAGGGGGCGGTGGTTAATTTAGACCCTTTAGTACTCTAGGGGGAGCGGTGGTTAATTTAGACCCTTTAGGACTCTAGGGGGGCGGTGGTTAATTTAGACCCTTTAGGACTCTAGGGGGCGGTGGTTAATTTAGACCCTTTAGTACTCTAGGGGGAGCGGTGGTTAATTTAGACCCTTTATGACTCTAGGGGGAGCGATGGTTAATTTAGACCCTTTAGGTCTCTGGTTAATTTAGACCGTTTAGGACTCTAGCGGGCGGTTGTTAATTTAAACACTCTAGGGGGGTGGTGGTCAATTTGGACCCTTTAGGACTCTAGGGGGGGGGGGGGAGTTGTTAATTTAGACCCTTTAGGACTCTAGGGAGGGCAGTGGTTAATTTAGACCCTTTGGGACTCTAGCGGGAGCGGAGGTTAATTTAGACCCTTTAGGACTCTAGGGAGCGGTGGTTAATTTAGACCCTTTAGGACTCTAGGGGGAGCGGTGGTTAATTTAGACCCTTTAGGATTCTAGGGAAGCGGTGGTTAATTTAGACCCTTTAGGATTCTAGGGGGAGCGGTGGTTAATTTAGACCCTTTAGGACTCTAGGGAGCGGTGGTTAATTTAGACCCTTTAGGACTCTTGGGGGAGGGGGGGGGGGGGGGGTTAATTTAGACCCTTTAGTACTCTGGTTAATTTAGAACCTTTAGGACTCTAAGGAGCGGTGGTTAATTTAGACCCTTTAGGACTCTGGGGGGGGGCAGGGGTTCATTTAGACCCTTTAGGACTCTAGGGGGCGGTGGTTAATTTAAACACTCTAGGAGGGTGGTGGTTAATTTGGACCCTTTAGGACTCTAGGAGGGCGGTGGTTAATTTAGACCCTTTAGGACTCTAGGGGGGCGGTGGTTAATTTAGTACCCCTTTAGGACTCTGGGGGGGGGGGGGGCGGTGGTAAATTTAGCCCCTTTAGGATTCTAGGGAAGCGGTGGTTAATTTAGACCCTTTAGGATTCTAGGGGGAGCGGTGGTTAATTTAGACCCTTTAGGACTCTAGGGAGCGGTGGTTAATTTAGACCCTTTAGGACTCTTGGGGGGGGGGGGGGGGGTTAATTTAGACCCTTTAGGACTCTAGGGGGGGGGGGGGGGAGTTGTTAATTTAGACCCTTTAGGACTCTAGGGAGGGCAGTGGTTAATTTAGACCCTTTGGGACTCTAGCGGGAGCGGTGGTTAATTTAGACCCTTTAGGACTCTAGGGAGCGGTGGTTAATTTAGACCCTTTAGGACTCTAGGGGGAGCGGTGGTTAATTGAGACCCTTTAGGATTCTAGGGAAGCGGTGGTTAATTTAGACCCTTTAGGATTCTAGGGGGAGCGGTGGTTAATTTAGACCCTTTAGGACTCTGGGGGGGCATGTGTTAATTTAGACCGTTTAGGACTCTAGCGGGGGGTTGTTAATTTAAACACTCTAGGGGGGTGGTGGTCAATTTGGACCCTTTAGGACTCTAGGGGGCGGTGGTTAATGTAGACCCTTTAGGACTCTAGGGGGGCGGTGGTTAATTTAGTACCCCTTTAGGACTCTGGGGGGGGCAGTGGTAAATTTAGCTCCTTTAGGACTCTGGGGGGGAGGTGGTAAATTTAGCCCCTTTAGGACTCTAGGGGGGGGGGGCGGCAGTGATTAATTTAGCCCCTGGTTAATTTAGACCCTTTGAATCTAGGGGGCATTGGTTAATTTAGACCGTTTAGGACTCTAGCGGGCGGTTGTTAATTTAAACACTCTAGGGGGGTGGTGGTCAATTTGGACCCTTTAGGACTCTAGGGGGGGAGGTGGTAAATTTAGCCCCTTTAGGACTCTGGGGGGGGGGGGGCAGTGATTAATTTAGCCCCTTTAGGACTCTAGGGGGGGGGGGGGGGAGTTGTTACCCTTTAGGATTCTAGGGAAGCGGTGGTTAATTTAGACCCTTTAGGACTCTAGGGAGCGGTGGTTAATTTAGACCCTTTAGGACTCTTGGGGGAGGGGGGGGGGGGTTAATTTAGACCCTTTAGTACTCTGGTTAATTTAGAAACTTTAGGACTCTAAGGAGCGGTGGTTAATTTAGACCCTTTAGGACTCTGGGGGGGCAGGGGTTCATTTAGACCCTTTAGGACTCTAGGGGGCGGTGGTTAATTTAAACACTCTAGGAGGGTGGTGGTTAATTTGGACCCTTTAGGACTCTAGGAGGGCGGTGGTTAATTTAGACCCTTTAGGACTCTAGGGGGGCGGTGGTTAATTTAGTACCCCTTTAGGACTCTGGGGGGGGGCGGTGGTAAATTTAGCCCCTTTAGGATTCTAGGGAAGCGGTGGTTAATTTAGACCCTTTAGGATTCTAGGGGGAGCGGTGGTTAATTTAGACCCTTTAGGACTCTAGGGAGCGGTGGTTAATTTAGACCCTTTAGGACTCTTGGGGGGGGGGGGGGGGGGTTAATTTAGACCCTTTCGGACTCTAGGGGGGGGGCGGTGGTTAATGTAGACCCTTTAGGACTCTAGGGGGGCGGTGGTTAATTTAGTACCCCTTTAGGACTCTGGGGGGGGGGGGGGGGGGGGGCGGTGGTAAATTTAGCCCCTTTAGGACTCTGGGGGGGGGAGGTGGTAAATTTAGACCCTTTAGGACTCTAGGGGGGGGGCGGTGGTTAATGTAGACCCTTTAGGACTCTAGGGGGGCGGTGGTTAATTTAGTACCCCTTTAGGACTCTGGGGGGGGCGGGTGGTAAATTTAGCCCCTTTAGGATTCTAGGGAAGCGGTGGTTAATTTAGACCCTTTAGGATTCTAGGGGGAGCGGTGGTTAATTTAGACCCTTTAGGACTCTAGGGAGCGGTGGTTAATTTAGACCCTTTAGGACTCTTGGGGGGGGGGGGGGGGGGGGGTTAATTTAGACCCTTTAGTACTCTGGTTAATTTAGAACCTTTAGGACTCTAAGGAGCGGTGGTTAATTTAGACCCTTTAGGACTCTGGGGGGGCAGGGGTTCATTTAGACCCTTTAGGACTCTAGGGGGCGGTGGTTAATTTAAACACTCTAGGAGGGTGGTGGTTAATTTGGACCCTTTAGGACTCTAGGAGGGCGGTGGTTAATTTAGTACCACTTTAGGACTCTAGGGGGGGAGGGTGCGGTGATTAATGTAGCCCTTTTAGGACTCTAGGGGGGGGAAGTTGTTCATTTAGACCCTTTAGGAGTCTAGGGAGGGCAGTCGTTAATTTATACCCTTTAGGACTCTAGGGGGGACAGGGGTTAATTTAGACCCTTTAGGACTCTAGGGAGCGGTGGTTACTTTAGACCCTTTAGGACTCTAGGGGGCGGTGGTTAATTTAGGCCCCTTAGGACTCTAGGGGGAGCGGTGGTTAATTTTGACCCTTTATGACTCTAGGGGGAGCGATGGTTAATTTAGACCCTTTAGGACTCTGGTTAATTTAGACCCTTTAGGACTCTGGTTAATTTAGACTCTTTAGGACTCTAGGGGGCATTTGTTAATTTAGACCGTTTAGGACTCTAGCGGGCGGTTGTTAATTTAAACACTCTAGTGGGGTGGTGGTCAATTTGGAACCTTTAGGACTCTAGGGGGCGGTGGTTAATGTAGACCCTTTAGGACTCTAGGGGGGCGGTGGTTAATTTAGTACCCCTTTAGGACTCTGGGGGGAGCGGTGGTTAATTTAGACCCTTTAGGACTCTTGGGGGGGGGGGGGGGGGGTTAATTTAGACCCTTTAGTACTCCGGTTAATTTAGAACCTTTAGGACTCTAAGGAGCGGTGGTTAATTTAGACCCTTTAGGACTCTGGGGGGGCAGGGGTTCATTTAGACCCTTTAGGACTCTAGGGGGCGGTGGTTAATTTAAACACTCTAGGAGGGTGGTGGTTAATTTGGACCCTTTAGGACTCTAGGAGGGCGGTGGTTAATTTAGTACCACTTTAGGACTCTAGGGGGGGAGGGTGCGGTGATTAATGTAGCCCTTTTAGGACTCTAGGGGGGGGAAGTTGTTCATTTAGACCCTTTAGGAGTCTAGGGAGGGCAGTCGTTAATTTATACCCTTTAGGACTCTAGGGGGGACAGGGGTTAATTTAGACCCTTTAGGACTCTAGGGAGCGGTGGTTACTTTAGACCCTTTAGGACTCTAGGGGGCGGTGGTTAATTTAGGCCCCTTAGGACTCTAGGGGGAGCGGTGGTTTATTTTGACCCTTTATGACTCTAGGGGGAGCGATGGTTAATTTAGACCCTTTAGGACTCTGGTTAATTTAGACCCTTTAGGACTCTGGTTAATTTAGACTCTTTAGGACTCTAGGGGGCATTTGTTAATTTAGACCGTTTAGGACTCTAGCGGGCGGTTGTTAATTTAAACACTCTAGTGGGGTGGTGGTCAATTTGGAACCTTTAGGACTCTAGGGGGCGGTGGTTAATGTAGACCCTTTAGGACTCTAGGGGGGCGGTGGTTAATTTAGTACCCCTTTAGGACTCTGGGGGGGGGGGGGGGGGGGGGCGGTGGTAAATTTAGCCCCTTTAGGACTCTGGGGGGGGAGGTGGTAAATTTAGACCCTTTAGGACTCTAGGGGGGGGGGCGGTGGTTAATGTAGACCCTTTAGGACTCTAGGGGGGCGGTGGTTAATTTAGTACCCCTTTAGGACTCTGGGGGGGGGCGGTGGTTAATTTAGACCCTTTAGGACTCTAGGGAGCGGTGGTTAATTTAGACCCTTTAGGACTCTTGGGGGGGGGGGGGGGGGGGGGGGGGTTAATTTAGACCCTTTAGTACTCTGGTTAATTTAGAACCTTTAGGACTCTAAGGAGCGGTGGTTAATTTAGACCCTTTAGGACTCTGGGGGGGCAGGGGTTCATTTAGACCCTTTAGGACTCTAGGGGGCGGTGGTTAATTTAAACACTCTAGGAGGGTGGTGGTTAATTTGGACCCTTTAGGACTCTAGGAGGGCGGGTGGTTAATTTAGTACCACTTTAGGACTCTAGGGGGGGAGGGTGCGGTGATTAATGTAGCCCTTTTAGGACTCTAGGGGGGGGAAGTTGTTCATTTAGACCCTTTAGGAGTCTAGGGAGGGCAGTCGTTAATTTATACCCTTTAGGACTCTAGGGGGGACAGGGGTTAATTTAGACCCTTTAGGACTCTAGGGAGCGGTGGTTACTTTAGACCCTTTAGGACTCTAGGGGGCGGTGGTTAATTTAGGCCCCTTAGGACTCTAGGGGGAGCGGTGGTTAATTTTGACCCTTTATGACTCTAGGGGGAGCGATGGTTAATTTAGACCCTTTAGGACTCTGGTTAATTTAGACCCTTTAGGACTCTGGTTAATTTAGACTCTTTAGGACTCTAGGGGGCATTTGTTAATTTAGACCGTTTAGGACTCTAGCGGGCGGTTGTTAATTTAAACACTCTAGTGGGGTGGTGGTCAATTTGGAACCTTTAGGACTCTAGGGGGCGGTGGTTAATGTAGACCCTTTAGGACTCTAGGGGGGCGGTGGTTAATTTAGTACCCCTTTAGGACTCTGGGGGGGGCGGTGGTAAATTTAGCCCCTTTAGGACTCTGGGGGGGGAGGTGGTAAATTTAGCCCCTTTAGGACTCTGGGGGGGGGGGGCAGTGATTAATTTAGCCCCTTTTAGGACTCTAGGGGGGGTGGAAGTTGTTCATTTAGACCCTTTAGGACTCTAGGGAGGGCAGTCGTTAATTTATACCCTTTAGGACTCTAGGGGGGACAGGGGTTAATTTAGACCCTTTAGGACTCTAGGGAGCGGTGGTTAATTTAGACTCGTTAGGACTCTAGGGGGAGCGGTGGTTAATTTAGACCCTTTAGGATTCTAGGGGTGGTTAATTTAGACCCTTTAGGATTCTAGGGGGAGCGGTGGTTAATTTAGACCCTTTAGGACTCTAGGGGGAGCGGTGGTTAATTTAGACCCTTTAGGATTCTAGGGGGAGCGGTGGTTAATTTAGGCACTTTAGGACTCTAGGGAGCGGTGGTTAATTTAGACCCTTTTGTACACTAGGGGGAGCGGTGGTTAATTTAGACCCTTTAGGACTCTAGGGGGCGGTGGTTAATTTAGGCCCTTAGGACTCTAGGGGGAGCGGTGGTTAATTTTGACCCTTTATGACTCTAGGGGGGGCGATGGTTAATTTAGACCCTTTAGGACTCTGGTTAATTTAGACCCGTTAGGACTCTGGTTAATTTAGACCCTTTAGGAGTCTAGGGGGCATTGGTTAATTTAGACCCTTTAGGACTCTGGTTAATTTAGACCCTTTAGGACTCTGGTTAATTTAGACTCTTTAGGACTCTAGGGGGAGCGGTGGTTAATTTAGACCCTTTAGGATTCTAGGGGTGGTTAATTTAGACCCTTTAGGACTCTAGGGGGGCGGGTGGTTAATTTAGTACCCCTTTAGGACTCTGGGGGGGGGGGGGGGGGGCGGTGGTAAATTTAGCCCCTTTAGGACTCTGGGGGGGGAGGTGGTAAATTTAGCCCCTTTAGGACTCTGGGGGGGGGGGGGCGGTGGTAAATTTAGCCCCTTTAGGACTCTGGGGGGGGAGGTGGTAAATTTAGCCCCTTTAGGACTCTAGGGGGGGGAGGGGCAGTGATTAATTTAGCCCCTTTAGGACTCTAGGGGGCGGTGGTTACTTTAGGCCCCTTAGGACTCTAGGGGAGCGGTGTTTAATTTAGACCCTTTAGGACTCTAGGGGGCATTGGTTAATTTAGACCGTTTAGGACTCTAGCGGGCGGTTGTTAATTTAAACACTCTAGGCTAGAGGGGTGGTGGTCAATTTGGACCCTTTAGGACTCTAGGGGGCGGTGGTTAATGCAGACCCTTTAGGACTCTAGGGGGGCGGTGGTTAATTTAGTACCCCTTTAGGACTCTGGGGGGGTGGTGGTAAATTTAGCCCCTTTTGGACTCTGGGGGGGGGGGGGGGGAGGTCGTCAATTTAGCCCCTTTAGGACTCTAGGGGGGGGAACAGTGATTAATTTAGCCCCTTTAGGACTCTGGGGGGGGGGGGTTGTTAATTTAGACCCTTTAGGACTCTAGGGAGGGCAGTGGTTAATTTAGACCCTTTAGTACTCTAGGGGGAGCGTTGCTTAATTTAGACCCTTTTGGACTCTAGGGGGAGCGGTGGTTAATTTAGGCCCTTTAGGACTCTAAGGGGGGGGGGGAGGGGATTAATTTAGCCCCTTTAGGACTCTAGGGGGCAGTGGTTAATTTAGACCGTTTAGGACTCTAGGGAGCTGTGGTTAATTTAGACCCTTTAGGACTCTAGGGAGCGGTTGGTTAATTTAGACCCTTTAGGACTCTAAGGGGGGAGGGGATTCATTTAGCCCCTTTAGGACTCTAGGGGGCAGTGGTTAATGCAGACCCTTTAGGACTCTAGGGGGGCGGTGGGTAATTTAGTACCCCTTTAGGACTCTGGGGGAGTGGTGGTAAATTTAGCCCCTTTTGGACTCTGGGGGGCGGGAGGTGGTAAATTTAGCCCCTTTGGGACTCTAGGGGGGGGGACAGTGATTAATTTGGCCCCTTTAGGACTCTGGGGGGGGGGGGGAGTTGTTAATTTAGACCCTTTAGGACTCTAGGGAGGGCAGTGGTTAATTTAGACCCTTTAGTACTCTAGGGGGAGCGTTGGTTAATTTAGACCCTTTTGGACTCTAGGGGAGGGGGGGGGGGATTCATTTAGCCCCTTTAGGACTCTAGGGGGCAGTGGTTAATTTAGACCCTTTAGGACTCTAGGGAGCTGTGGTTAATTTAGACCCTTTAGGACTCTAGGGAGCGGTTGGTTAATTTAGACCCTTTAGGACTCTAAGGGGGGAGGGGATTCATTTAGCCCCTTTAGGACTCTAGGGGGCAGTGGTTAATTTAGACCCTTTAGGACTCTAGGGAGCGGTGGTTAATTTAGACCCTTTAGGACTCTAGGGGGAGCGGTGGTTAATTTAGACCCTTTAGGAATCTAGGGGAAGCGGTGGTTAATTTAGACCCTTTAGGATTCTAGGGGGAGCGGTGGTTAATTTAGACCCTTTAGGACTCTAGGGAGCGGTGGTTTAATTTAGAACCTTTAGGACTCTAGGAAGCGGTGGTTAATTTAGACCCTTTAGGACTCTAGGGAGCGGTGGTTAATTTAGACCCTTTAGGACTCTTGGGGGGGGGGGGGGGGGTGGTTAATTTAGACCCTTTAGTACTCTGGTTAATTTAGAACCATTAGGACTCTAAGGAGCGGTGGATAATTTAGACCCTTTAGGACTCTAGGGGGCGGTGGTTAATTTAAACACTCTAGGGGGGTGGTGGTTAATTTGGACCCTTTAGGACTCTAGGGGGGAAGGGTGCGGTGATTAATGTAGCCCTTTTAGGACTCTAGGGGGGGGGAAGTTGTTCATTTAGACCCTTTAGGACTCTAGGGGGGACAGGGGTTAATTTAGACCCTTTAGGACTCTAGGGAGCGGTGGTTAATTTAGACCCTTTAGGACTCTAGGGGGCGGTGGTTAATTTAGACCCCTTAGGACTCTAGGGGGAGTGGTGGTTAATTTTGACCCTTTATGACTCTAGGGGGAGCGATGGTTAATTTAGACCCTTTAGGAGTCTAGGGGGCAATGGTTAATTTAGACCGTTTAGGACTCTAGCGGGCGGTTGTTAATTTAAACACTCTAGTGGGGTGGTGGTCAATTTGGACCCTTTAGGACTCTAGGGGACGGTGGTTAATGTAGACCCTTTAGGACTCTAGGGGGGCGGTGGTTAATTTAGTACCCCTTTAGGACTCTGGGGGGGGGGGGGGCGGTGGTAAATTTAGCCCCTTTAGGACTCTGGGGGGGGAGGTGGTAAATTTAGCCCCTTTAGGACTCTAGGGTGGGGGGGGGCAGTGATTAATTTAGCCCCTTTTAGGACTCTAGGGGGGGGAAGTTGTTCATTTAGACCCTTTAGGACTCTAGGGAGGGCAGTTGTTAATTTATACCCTTTAGGACTCTAGGGGGGACAGGGGTTAATTTAGACCCTTTAGGACTCTAGGGAGCGGTGGTTAATTTAGACCCTTTAGGACTCTAGGGGGAGCGGTGGTTAATTTAGACCCTTTAGGAATCTAGGGGAAGCGGTGGTTAATTTAGACCCTTTAGGACTCTAGGGAGCGGTGGTTAATTTAGACCCTTTAGGACTCTTGGGGGGGGGGGGGGGGGGGGTGGTTAATTTAGACCCTTTAGTACTCTGGTTAATTTAGAACCTTTAGGACTCTAAGGAGCGGTGGATAATTTAGACCCTTTAGGACTCTAGGGGGCGGTGGTTAATTTAAACACTCTAGGGGGGTGGTGGTTAATTTGAACCCTTTAGGACTCTAGGGGGAAGGGTGCGGTGATTAATGTAGCCCTTTTAGGACTCTAGGGGGGGGAAGTTGTTCATTTAGACCCTTTAGGACTCTAGGGGGGACAGGGGTAATTTAGACCCTTTAGGACTCTCGGGAGCGGTGGTTAATTTAGACCCTTTAGGACTCTAGGGGGCGGTGGTTAATTTAGACCCCTTAGGACTCTAGGGGAGTGGTGGTTAATTTTGACCCTTTATGACTCTAGGGGAGCGATGGTTAATTTAGACCCTTTAGGAGTCTAGGGGGCAATGGTTAATTTAGACCGTTTAGGACTCTAGCGGGCGGGTTGTTAATTTTAAACACTCTAGTGGGGTGGTGGTCAATTTGGACCCTTTAGGACTCTAGGGGGCGGTGGTTAATGTAGGACCCTTTAGGACTCTAGGGGGGCGGGTGGTTAATTTTAGTACCCCTTTAGGACTCTGGGGGGGGGGGGGGGGCGGTGGTAAATTTAGCCCCCTTTAGGACTCTGGGGGGGGAGGTGGTAAATTTAGCCCCTTTAGGACTCTAGGGGGGGGGCCAGTGATTAATTTAGCCCCTTTTAGGACTCTAGGGGGGGGAAGTTGTTCATTTAGACCCTTTAGGACTCTAGGGAGGGCAGTTGTTAATTTATACCCTTTAGGACTCTAGGGGGGACAGGGGTTAATTTAGACCCTTTAGGACTCTAGGGGGAGCGGTGGTTAATTTAGACCCTTTAGGATTCTAGGGGTGGTTAATTTAGACCCTTTAGGATTCTAGGGGGAGCGGTGGTTAATTTTAGACCCTTTAGGACTCTAGGGAGCGTTGGTTAATTTAGACCCTTTACGACTCAAGGGGGAGCGGTGGTTAATGTAGACCCTTTAGGACTCTATGGGGAGCGGTGGTTAATTTAGACCCTTTAGGATTCTAGGGGGAGCGGTGGTTAATTTAGGCACATTAGGACTCTAGGGAGCGGTGTTTAATTTAGACCCTTTTTGTACACTAGGGGGAGCGGTGGTTAATTTAGACCCTTTAGGACTCTAGCGGGAGAGGTGGTTGATTTAGACCCTTTAGGACTCTAGGGAGCGGTGGTTAATTTAGACCCTTTAGGACTCTAGGGGGCGGTGGTTAATTTAGGCCCCTTAGGACTCTAGATGGAGCGGTGGTTAATTTAGACCCTTTATGACTCTAGGGGGAGCGATGGTTAATTTAGACCCTTTAGGACTCTGGTTAATTTAGACCCTTTAGGACTCTGGTTAATTTAGACCCTTTAGGACTCTAGGGGGCATTGGTTAATTTAGACCGTTTAGGACTCTAGCGGGCGGTTGTTAATTTAAACACTCTAGTGGGGTGGTGGTCAATTTAGACCGTTTAGGACTCTAGCGGGCGGTTGTTAATTTAAACACTCTAGTGGGGTGGTGGTCAATTTGGACCCTTTAGGACTCTAGGGGGCGGGTGGTTAATGTAGACCCTTTAGGATCTAGGGGGGCGGTGGTTAATTTAGTACCCCTTTAGGACTCTGGGGTGGGCGGTTGTAAATTTAGCCTCTTTAGGACTCTAGGGGGGAGGGGGCAGTGATTAATTTAGCCCCTTTAGGACTCTAGGGGGCGGTGGTTAATTTAGGCCCCTTAGGACTCTAGGGGGAGCGGTGTTTAATTTAGTACCCCTTTAGGACTCTGGGGGGGTGGTGGTAAATTTAGCCCCTTTAGGACTCTGGGGGGGGGGGGGGGGTAAATTTAGCCCCTTTTGGACTCTAGGGGGAGCGGTGGTTAATTTAGGCCCTTTAGGACTCTAAGGGGGGGGGGGGATTCATTTAGCCCCTTTAGGACTCTAGGGGGCAGTGGTTAATTTAGACCCTTTAGGACTCTAGGGAGCAGTGGTTAATTTAGACCCTTTAGGACTCTAGGGAGCGTTGGTTAATTTAGACCCTTTAGGACTCTAAGGGGGGAGGGGATTCATTTAGCCCCTTTAGGACTCTACGGGGCAGTGGTTAATTTAGACCCTTTAGGACTCTAGGGAGCGGTGGTTAATTTAGACCCTTTAGGACTCTAGGGAGCGGTGGTTAATTTAGACCCTTTAGGACTCTAGGGGGAGCGGTGGTTAATTTAGACCCTTTAGGATTCTAGGGGAAGCGGTGGTTAATTTAGACCCTTTAGGATTCTAGGGGGAGCGGTGGTTAATTTAGACCCTTTAGGACTCTAGGGAGCGGTGGTTAATTTAGACCCTTTAGGACTCTTGGGGGGGGGGGGGGTGGTTAATTTAGACCCTTTAGTACTCTGGTTAATTTAGAACCTTTAGGACTCTGGGGGGGGCAGGGGTTCATTTAGACCCTTTAGGACTGTAGGGGGCATTGGTTAATTTAGACCGTTTAGGACTCTAGCGGGCGGTTGTTAATTTAAACACTCCAGTGGGGTGGTGGTCAATTTGGACCCTTTAGGACTCTAGGGGGCGGTGGTTAATGTAGACCCTTTAGGATCTAGGGGGGCGGTGGTTAATTTAGTACCCCTTTAGGACTCTGGGGTGGGCGGTGGTAAATTTAGCCTCTTTAGAACTCTAGGGGGGGGGGGGGCAGTGATTAATTTAGCCCCTTTAGGACTCTAGGGGGCGGTGGTTAATTTAGGCCCCTTAGGACTCTAGGGGGAGCGGTGTTTAATTTAGTACCCCTTTAGGACTCTGGGGGGGTGGTGGTAAATTTAGCCCCTTTAGGACTCTGGGGGGGGGGGGGGGGTAAATTTAGCCCCTTTAGGACTCTAGGGGGGGGTGACAGTGATTAATTTAGCCCCTTTAGGACTCTGGGGGGGGGAGTTGTTAATTTAGACCCTTTAGGACTCTAGGGAGTGCTGTGGTTAATTTAGACCCTTTTGGACTCTAGGGGGAGCGGTGGTTAATTTAGGCCCTTTAGGACTCTAAGGGGGGGGGGGGGGATTAATTTAGCCCCTTTAGGACTCTAGGGGGGCAGTGGTTAATTTAGACCCTTTAGGACTCTAGGGAGCTGTGGTTAATTTAGACCCTTTAGGACTCTAGGGAGCGGTGGTTAATTTAGACCCTTTAGGACTCTAAGGGGGGAGGGGATTCATTTAGCCCCTTTAGGACTCTACGGGGCAGTGGTTAATTTAGACCCTTTAGGACTCTAGGGAGCGGTGGTTAATTTAGACCCTTTAGGACTCTAGGGAGCGGTGGTTAATTTAGACCCTTTAGGACTCTAGGGGGAGCGGTGGTTAATTTAGACCCTTTAGTATTCTAGGGGAAGCGGTGGTAATTTAGACCCTTTAGGATTCTAGGGGGAGCGGTGGTTAATTTAGACCCTTTAGGACTCTAGGGAGCGGTGGTTAATTTAGACCCTTTAGGACTCTTGGGGGGGGGGGGGGGTGGTTAATTTAGACCCTTTAGTACTCTGGTTAATTTAGAACCTTTAGGACTCTGGGGGGGGCAGGGGTTCATTTAGACCCTTTAGGACTGTAGGGGGCGGGTGGTTAATTTAAACACTCTAGGGGGGTGGTGGTTAATTTAGTACCACTTTAGGACTCTAGGGAGGGCAGTGGTTAATTTAGACCCTTTAGGACTCTAGGGGGGCGGGTGGTTAATTTAGTACCACTTTAGGACTCTAGGGAGGGCAGTGGTTAATTTAGACCCTTTAGGACTCTAGGGAGGGAGGTTGCGGTGATTAATGTAGCCCTTTTAGGACTCTAGCGGGGGGGGGGGAAGTTGTTCATTTAGACCCTTTAGGACTCTAGGGAGGGCAGTCGTTCATTTATACCCTTTAGGACTCTAGGGGGACAGGGGTTAATTTAGACCCTTTAGGACTCTAGGGAGCGGTGGTTAATTTAGACCCTTTAGGACTCTAGGGGGAGCGGTGGTTAATTTAGACCCTTTAGGATTCTAGGGGAAGCGATGGTTAATTTAGACCCTTTAGGATTCTAGGGGGAGCGGTGGTTAATTTAGACCCTTTAGGACTCTAGGGAGCGGTGGTTAATTTAGACCCTTTAGGACTCTTGGGGGAGCGATGGTTAATTTAGACCCTTTAGGACTCAAGGGGGAGCGGTTGTTAATGTAGACCCTTTAGGACTCTAGGGGGAACGGTGGTTAATTTAGACCCTTTAGGATTCTAGGGGGAGCGGTGGTTAATTTAGACCCTTTAGGACTCTAGGGAGCGGTGGTTAATTTAGACCCTTAAGGACTCTAGGGAGCGGTGGTTAATTTAGACCCTTTAGGACTCTAGGGAGCGGTGGTTAATTTAGACCCTTTAGGACTCTAGGGGGGGGGGGGGGTGGTTAATTTAGACCCTTTAGTACTCTGGTTAATTGAGAACCTTTAGGACTCTGGTGGGGCAGGGGTTCATTTAGACCCTTTAGGACTCTAGGGGGCGGTGGTTAATTTAAACACTCTAGGGGGGTGGTGGTTAATTTGGACCCTTTAGGACTCTAGGGATGTCAGTGGTTAATTTAGACCCTTTAGGACTCTAGGGGGGGGGGGGAGTTGTTCATTTAGACCCTTTAGGACTCTAGGGAGGGCAGTCGTTAATTTATACCCTTTAGGACTCTAGGGGGGACAGTGGTTAATTTAGACCCTTTAGGACTCTAGGGAGCGTTGGTTAATTTAGACCCTTTAGGACTCTAGGGGGAGCGGTTGTTAATTTAGACCCTTTAGGATTCTAGGGGAAGCGATGGTTAATTTAGACCCTTTAGGATTATAGGGGGAGCGTTGGTTAATTTAGACCCTTTAGTTCTCTAGGGAGCGGTGGTTAATTTAGACCCTTTAGGACTCTTGGGGGAGCGGTGGTTAATTTAGACCCTTTAGGACTCAAGGGGGAGCGGTGGTTAATGTAGACCCTTTAGGACTCTGGTTAATTTTAGACCCTTTAGGACTCTGGTTAATTTAGACCCTTTAGGACTCTAGGGGGCATTGGTTAATTTAGACCGTTTAGGACTCTAGCGGGTGGTTGTTAATTTAAACACTCTAGGGGGGTGGTGGTCAATTTGGATCCTTTAGGACTCTAGGGGGCGGTGGTTAATGCAGACCCTTTAGGACTCTAGGGGGGCGGTGGTTCATTTAGTACCCCTTTAGGACTCTGGGGGGGTGGTGGTAAATTTAGCCCCTTTAGGACTCTGGGGGGGGGAGGTGGTAAATTTAGCCCCTTTAGGACTCTAGGGGGGGGGGATTCATTTAGCCCCTTTAGGACTCTAGGGGGCAGTGGTTAATTGAGACCCTTTAGGACTCTAGGGAGCGGTGGTTAATTTATACCCTTTAGGACTCTAGGGAGCGGTGGTTAATTTAGACCCTTTAGGACTCTAGGGGGAGCGGTGGTTAATTTAGACCCTTTAGGACTCAAGGGGGAGCGGTGGTTACTGTAGACCCTTTAGGACTCTAGGGGGTGCGGTGGTTAATTTAGACCATTTAGGATTCTAGGGGGGGGGGGGGTGGTTAATTTAGACCCTTTAGTACTCTGGTTAATTGAGAACCTTTAAGACTCTGGTGGGGCAGGGGTTCATTTAGACCCTTTAGGACTCTAGGGGGCGGTGGTTAATTTAAACACTCTAGGACTCTAGGGAGCAGTGGTTAATTTAGACCCTTTTGTACACTAGGGGGAGCGGTGGTTAATTTAGACCCTTTAGGACTCTAGCGGGAGCGGTGGTTGATTTAGACCCTTTAGGACTCTAGGGAGCGGTGGTTAATTTAGACCCTTTAGGACTCTAGGGGGGGCGGGGGTTAATTTAGACCCTTTAGGACTCTGGTTAATTTAGACCCTTTAGGACTCAAGGGGGAGCGGTGGTTAATGTAGACCCTTTAGGACTCTAGGGGGAGCGGAGGTTAATTTAGACCCTTTAGGATTCTAGGGGAAGCGGTGGTTAATTTAGGCACTTTAGGACTCTAGGGAGCGGTGGTTAATTTAGACCCTTTTGTACACTAGGGGGAGCGGTGGTTAATTTAGACCCTTTAGGACTCTAGCGGGAGCGGTGGTTGATTTAGACCCTTTAGGACTCTAGGGAGCGGTGGTTAATTTAGACCCTTTAGGACTCTAGGGGGAGCGGTGGTTAATTTAGACCCTTTTGGACTCTAGGGGGAGCGGTGGTTAATTTAGGCCCTTTAGGACTCTAGGGGGGCGGTGGTTAATTTAGACCCTTTAGGACTCTAAGGGTGGGGGGGGGGATTCATTTAGCCCCTTTAGGACTCTAGGGGGCAGTGGTTAATTTAGACCCTTTAGGACTCTAGGGAGCGGTGGTTAATTTAGACCCTTTAGGACTCTAGGGAGCGGTGGTTAATTTAGACCCTTTAGGACTCTAGGGGGGGGGGGGTGGTTAATTTAGACCCTTTAGTACTCTGGTTAATTGAGAACCTTTAAGACTCTGGTGGGGCAGGGGTTCATTTAGACCCTTTAGGACTCTAGGGGGCGGTGGTTAATTTAAACACTCTAGGGGGGTGGTGGTTAATTTGGACCCTTTAGGACTCTAGGGAGGGCAGTGGTTAATTTAGACCCTTTAGGACTCTAGGGGGGGGGGGAGTTGTTCATTTAGACCCTTTAGGACTCTAGGGAGGGCAGTCGTTAATTTATACCCTTTAGGACTCTAGGGGGGACAGTGGTTAATTTAGACCCTTTAGGACTCTAGGGAGCGGTGGTTAATTTAGACCCTTTAGGACTCTAGGGGGAGCGGTTGTTAATTTAGACCCTTTAGGATTCTAGGGGAAGCGGTGGTTAATTTAGACCCTTTAGGATTCTAGGGGGAGCGTTGGTTAATTTAGACCCTTTAGTTCTCTAGGGAGCGGTGGTTAATTTAGACCCTTTAGGACTCTTGGGGGAGCGGTGGTTAATTTAGACCCTTTAGGACTCAAGGGGGAGCGGTGGTTAATGTAGACCCTTTAGGACTCTAGGGGGAGCGGAGGTTAATTTAGACCCTTTAGGATTCTAGGGGGAGCGGTGGTTAATTTAGGCACTTTAGGACTCTAGGGAGCGGTGGTTAATTTAGACCCTTTTGTACACTAGGGGGAGCGGTGGTTAATTTAGACCCTTTAGGACTCTAGCGGGAGCGGTGGTTGATTTAGACCCTTTAGGACTCTAGGGAGCGGTGGTTAATTTAGACCCTTTAGGACTCTAGGGAAGGCGGGGGTTAATTTAGACCCTTTAGTACTCTAGGGGGAGCGGTGGTTAATTTAGACCCTTTAGGACTCTAGGGGGGGCGGTGGTTAATTTAGACCCTTTATGACTCTAGGGGAAGCGATGGTTAATTTAGACCCTTTAGGACTCTGGTTAATTTAGACCCTTTAGGACTCAAGGGGGAGCGGTGGTTAATGTAGACCCTTTAGGACTCTAGGGGGAGCGGAGGTTAATTTAGACCCTTTAGGATTCTAGGGGGAGCGGTGGTTAATTTAGGCACTTTAGGACTCTAGGGAGCGGTGGTTAATTTAGACCCTTTTGTACACTAGGGGGAGCGGTGGTTAATTTAGACCCTTTAGGACTCTAGCGTGAGCGGTGGTTGATTTAGACCCTTTAGGACTCTAGGGAGCGGTGGTTAATTTAGACCCTTTAGGACTCTAGGGGGGGCGGGGGTTAATTTAGACCCTTTAGTACTCTAGGGGGAGCGGTGGTTAATTTAGACCCTTTAGGACTCTAGGGGGAGCGGTGGTTAATTTAGACCCTTTAGGACTCTAGGGGGCGGTGGTTAATTTAGACCCTTTATGACTCTAGGGGGAGCGATGGTTAATTTAGACCCTTTAGGACTCTGGTTAATTTTAGACCCTTTAGGACTCTAGGGGGCATTGGTTAATTTAGACCGTTTAGGACTCTAGGGAGCGGTGGTTAATTTAGACCCTTTAGGACTCTAGGGGGAGCGGTTGTTAATTTAGACCCTTTAGGATTCTAGGGGAAGCGGTGGTTAATTTAGACCCTTTAGGATTCTAGGGGGAGCGTTGGTTAATTTAGACCCTTTAGTTCTCTAGGGAGCGGTGGTTAATTTAGACCCTTTAGGACTCTTGGGGGAGCGGTGGTTAATTTAGACCCTTTAGGACTCAAGGGGGAGCGGTGGTTAATGTAGACCCTTTAGGACTCTAGGGGGAGCGGAGGTTAATTTAGACCCTTTAGGATTCTAGGGGGAGCGGTGGTTAATTTAGGCACTTTAGGACTCTAGGGAGCGGTGGTTAATTTAGACCCTTTTGTACACTAGGGGGAGCGGTGGTTAATTTAGACCCTTTAGGACTCTAGCGGGAGCGGTGGTTGATTTAGACCCTTTAGGACTCTAGGGAGCGGTGGTTAATTTAGACCCTTTAGGACTCTAGGGGGGGCGGGGGTTAATTTAGACCCTTTAGTACTCTAGGGGGAGCGGTGGTTAATTTAGACCTTTTAGGACTCTAGGGGGAGCGGTGGTTAATTTAGACCCTTTAGGACTCTAGGGGGCATTGGTTAATTTAGACCGTTTAGGACTCTAGCGGGCGGTTGTTAATTTAAACACTCTAGGCTAGGGGGGTGGTGGTCAATTTGGACCCTTTAGGACTCTAGGGGGCGGTGGTTAATGCAGACCCTTTAGGACTCTAGGGGGGCGGTGGTTAATTTAGTAACCCTTTAGGACTCTGGGGGGGTGGTGGTAAATGTTTCCCCTTTAGGACTCTGGGGGGGGGAGGTGGTACATTTAGCCCCTTTAGGACTCTAGGAGGGGGGGGGGGCAGTGATTAATTTAGCCCCTTTAGGACTCTGGGGGGGGGGGGGAGTTGTTAATTTAGACCCTTTAGGACTCTAGGGAGGGCAGTGGTTAATTTAGACCCTTTAGTACTCTAGGGGGAGCGGTGGTTAATTTAGACCCTTTTGGACTCTAGGGGGAGCGGTGGTTAATTTAGGCCCTTTAGGACTCTAGGGGGGCGGTGGTTAATTTAGACCCTTTAGGACTCTAAGGGTGGGGGGGGGATTCATTTAGCCCCTTTAGGACTCTAGGGGGCAGTGGTTAATTTAGACCCTTTAGGACTCTAGGGAGCGGTGGTTAATTTAGACCCTTTAGGACTCTAGGGAGCGGTGGTTAATTTAGACCCTTTAGGACTCTAGGGGGGGGGGGGGGGTGGTTAATTTAGACCCTTTAGTACTCTGGTTAATTGAGAACCTTTAGGACTCTGGTGGGGCAGGAGTTCATTTAGACCCTTTAGGACTCTAGGGGGCGGTGGTTAATTTAAACACTCTAGGGGGGTGGTGGTTAATTTGGACCCTTTAGGACTCTAGGGATGTCAGTGGTTAATTTAGACCCTTTAGGACTCTAGGGGGGGGGGGAGTTGTTCATTTAGACCCTTTAGGACTCTAGGGAGGGCAGTCGTTAATTTATACCCTTTAGGACTCTAGGGGGGACAGTGGTTAATTTAGACCCTTTAGGACTCTAGGGAGCGTTGGTTAATTTAGACCCTTTAGGACTCTAGGGGGAGCGGTTGTTAATTTAGACCCTTTAGGATTCTAGGGGAAGCGATGGTTAATTTAGACCCTTTAGGATTCTAGGGGGAGCGTTGGTTAATTTAGACCCTTTAGTTCTCTAGGGAGCGGTGGTTAATTTAGACCCTTTAGGACTCTTGGGGGAGCGGTGGTTAATTTAGACCCTTTAGGACTCAAGGGGGAGCGGTGGTTAATGTAGACCCTTTAGGACTCTGGTTAATTTTAGACCCTTTAGGACTCTGGTTAATTTAGACCCTTTAGGACTCTAGGGGGCATTGGTTAATTTAGACCGTTTAGGACTCTAGCGGGTGGTTGTTAATTTAAACACTCTAGGGGGGTGGTGGTCAATTTGGACCCTTTAGGACTCTAGGGGGCGGTGGTTAATGCAGACCCTTTAGGACTCTAGGGGGGCGGTGGTTCATTTAGTACCCCTTTAGGACTCTGGGGGGGTGGTGGTAAATTTAGCCCCTTTAGGACTCTGGGGGGGGAGTTGGTAAATTTAGCCCCTTTAGGACTCTAGGGGGGGGGGATTCATTTAGCCCCTTTAGGACTCTAGGGGGCAGTGGTTAATTTAGACCCTTTAGGACTCTAGGGAGCGGTGGTTAATTTATACCCTTTAGGACTCTAGGGAGCGGTGGTTAATTTAGACCCTTTAGGACTCTAGGGGGAGCGGTGGTTAATTTAGACCCTTTAGGACTCAAGGGGGAGCGGTGGTTACTGTAGACCCTTTAGGACTCTAGGGGGTGCGGTGGTTAATTTAGACCATTTAGGATTCTAGGGGGAGCGGTGGTTAATTTAGGCACTTTAGGACTCTAGGGAGCAGTGGTTAATTTAGACCCTTTTGTACACTAGGGGGAGCGGTGGTTAATTTAGACCCTTTAGGACTCTAGCGGGAGCGGTGGTTGATTTAGACCCTTTAGGACTCTAGGGAGCGGTGGTTAATTTAGACCCTTTAGGACTCTAGGGGGGGCGGGGGTTAATTTAGACCCTTTAGGACTCTGGTTAATTTAGACCCTTTAGGACTCAAGGGGGAGCGGTGGTTAATGTAGACCCTTTAGGACTCTAGGGGGAGCGGAGGTTAATTTAGACCCTTTAGGATTCTAGGGGAAGCGGTGGTTAATTTAGGCACTTTAGGACTCTAGGGAGCGGTGGTTAATTTAGACCCTTTTGTACACTAGGGGGAGCGGTGGTTAATTTAGACCCTTTAGGACTCTAGGGGGCGGTGGATAATTTAGACCCTTTATGACTCTAGGGGGAGCGATGGTTAATTTAGACCCTTTAGGACTCTAGGGGGGGGGGGGGCAGTGATTAATTTAGACCCTTTTGGACTCTAGGGGGAGCGGTGGTTAATTTAGGCCCTTTAGGACTCTATGGGGGGCGGTGGTTAATTTAGACCCTTTAGGACTCTAAGGGGGGGGGATTCATTTAGCCCCTTTAGGACTCTAGGGGGCAGTGGTTAATTTAGACCCTTTAGGACTCTAGGGAGCGGTGGTTAATTTATACCCTTTAGGACTCTAGGGAGCGGTGGTTAATTTAGACCCTTTAGGACTCTAGGGGGAGCGGTGGTTAATTTAGACCCTTTAGGACTCAAGGGGGAGCGGTGGTTAATGTAGACCCTTTAGGACTCTAGGGGGTGCGGTGGTTAATTTAGACCATTTAGGATTCTAAGGGGAGCGGTGGTTAATTTAGGCACTTTAGGACTCTAGGGAGCGGTGGTTAATTTAGACCATTTTGTACACTAGGGGGAGCGGTGGTTAATTTAGACCCTTTAGGACTCTAGCGGGAGCGGTGGTTGATTTAGACCCTTTAGGATTCTAGGGGGAGCGGTGGTTAATTTAGACCCTTTAGGATTCTAGGGGGAGCGTTGGTTAATTTAGACCCTTTAGTTCTCTAGGGAGCGGAGGTTAATTTAGACCCTTTAGGACTCTTGGGGGAGCGGTGGTTAATTTAGACCCTTTAGGACTCAAGGGGGAGCGGTGGTTAATGTAGACCCTTTAGGACTCTAGGGGGAGCGGAGGTTAATTTAGACCCTTTAGGATTCTAGGGGGAGCGGTGGTTAATTTAGGCACTTTAGGACTCTAGGGAGCGGTGGTTAATTTAGACCCTTTTGTACACTAGGGGGAGCGGTGGTTAATTTAGACCCTTTAGGACTCTAGCGGGAGCGGTGGTTGATTTAGACCCTTTAGGACTCTAGGGAGCGGTGGTTAATTTAGACCCTTTGGACTCTAGGGGGGGCGGGGGTTAATTTAGACCCTTTAGTACTCTAGGGGGAGCGGTGGTTAATTTAGACCCTTTAGGACTCTAGGGGGAGCGGTGGTTAATTTAGACCCTTTAGGACTCTAGGGGGCGGTGGTTAATTTAGACCCTTTAGGACTCTAGGGGGAGCGATGGTTAATTTAGACCCTTTAGGACTCTGGTTAATTTAGACCCTTTAGGACTCAAGGGGGAGCGGTGGTTAATGTAGACCCTTTAGGACTCTAGGGGGAGCGGAGGTTAATTTAGACCCTTTAGGATTCTAGGGGAAGCGGTGGTTAATTTAGGCACTTTAGGACTCTAGGGAGCGGTGGTTAATTTAGACCCTTTTGTACACTAGGGGGAGCGGTGGTTAATTTAGACCCTTTAGGACTCTAGCGGGAGCGGTGGTTGATTTAGACCCTTTAGGACTCTAGGGAGCGGTGGTTAATTTAGACCCTTTAGGACTCTAGGGGGGGCGGGGGTTAATTTAGACCCTTTAGTACTCTAGGGGGAGCGGTGGTTAATTTAGACCCTTGAGGACTCTAGGGGGAGCGGTGGTTAATTTAGACCCTTTAGGACTCTAGGGAGCGGTGGTTAATTTAGACCCTTTAGGACTCTAGGGGGAGCGGTGGTTAATTTAGACCCTTTAGGACTCAAGGGGGAGCGGTGGTTAATGTAGACCCTTTAGGACTCTAGGGGGTGCGGTGGTTAATTTAGACCATTTAGGATTCTAAGGGGAGCGGTGGTTAATTTAGGCACTTTAGGACTCTAGGGAGCGGTGGTTAATTTAGACCCTTTTGTACACTAGGGGGAGCGGTGGTTAATTTAGACCCTTTAGGACTCTAGCGGGAGCGGTGGTTGATTTAGACCCTTTAGGATTCTAGGGGGAGCGGTGGTTAATTTAGACCCTTTAGGATTCTAGGGGGAGCGTTGGTTAATTTAGACCCTTTAGTTCTCTAGGGAGCGGAGGTTAATTTAGACCCTTTAGGACTCTTGGGGGAGCGGTGGTTAATTTAGACCCTTTAGGACTCAAGGGGGAGCGGTGGTTAATGTAGACCCTTTAGGACTCTAGGGGGAGCGGAGGTTAATTTAGACCCTTTAGGATTCTAGGGGGAGCGGTGGTTAATTTAGGCACTTTAGGACTCTAGGGAGCGGTGGTTAATTTAGACCCTTTTGTACACTAGGGGGAGCGGTGGTTAATTTAGACCCTTTAGGACTCTAGCGGGAGCGGTGGTTGATTTAGACCCTTTAGGACTCTAGGGAGCGGTGGTTAATTTAGACCCTTTGGACTCTAGGGGGGGCGGGGGTTAATTTAGACCCTTTAGTACTCTAGGGGGAGCGGTGGTTAATTTAGACCCTTTAGGACTCTAGGGGGAGCGGTGGTTAATTTAGACCCTTTAGTACTCTAGGGGGAGCGGTGGTTAATTTAGACCCTTGAGGACTCTAGGGGGAGCGGTGGTTAATTTAGACCCTTTAGGACTCTAGGGAGCGGTGGTTAATTTAGACCCTTTAGGACTCTAGGGGGAGCGGTGGTTAATTTAGACCCTTTAGGACTCAAGGGGGAGCGGTGGTTAATGTAGACCCTTTAGGACTCTAGGGGGTGCGGTGGTTAATTTAGACCATTTAGGATTCTAAGGGGAGCGGTGGTTAATTTAGGCACTTTAGGACTCTAGGGAGCGGTGGTTAATTTAGACCCTTTTGTACACTAGGGGGAGCGGTGGTTAATTTAGACCCTTTAGGACTCTAGCGGGAGCGGTGGTTGATTTAGACCCTTTAGGATTCTAGGTTGAGCGGTGGTTAATTTAGACCCTTTAGGATTCTAGGGGGAGCGTTGGTTAATTTAGACCCTTTAGTTCTCTAGGGAGCGGAGGTTAATTTAGACCCTTTAGGACTCTTGGGGGAGCGGTGGTTAATGTAGACCCTTTAGGACTCTAGGGGGAGCGGAGGTTAATTTAGACCCTTTAGGATTCTAGGGGGAGCGGTGGTTAATTTAGGCACTTTAGGACTCTAGGGAGCGGTGGTTAATTTAGACCCTTTTGTACACTAGGGGGAGCGGTGGTTAATTTAGACCCTTTAGGACTCTAGCGGGAGCGGTGGTTGATTTAGACCCTTTAGGACTCTAGGGAGCGGTGGTTAATTTAGACCCTTTGGACTCTAGGGGGGGCGGGGGTTAATTTAGACCCTTTAGTACTCTAGGGGGAGCGGTGGTTAATTTAGACCCTTTAGGACTCTAGGGGGAGCGGTGGTTAATTTAGACCCTTTAGTACTCTAGGGGGAGCGGTGGTTAATTTAGACCCTTGAGGACTCTAGGGGGAGCGGTGGTTAATTTAGACCCTTTAGGACTCTAGGGAGCGGTGGTTAATTTAGACCCTTTAGGACTCTAGGGGGAGCGGTGGTTAATTTAGACCCTTTAGGACTCAAGGGGGAGCGGTGGTTAATGTAGACCCTTTAGGACTCTAGGGGGTGCGGTGGTTAATTTAGACCATTTAGGATTCTAAGGGGAGCGGTGGTTAATTTAGGCACTTTAGGACTCTAGGGAGCGGTGGTTAATTTAGACCCTTTTGTACACTAGGGGGAGCGGTGGTTAATTTAGACCCTTTAGGACTCTAGCGGGAGCGGTGGTTGATTTAGACCCTTTAGGATTCTAGGTTGAGCGGTGGTTAATTTAGACCCTTTAGGATTCTAGGGGGAGCGTTGGTTAATTTAGACCCTTTAGTTCTCTAGGGAGCGGAGGTTAATTTAGACCCTTTAGGACTCTTGGGGGAGCGGTGGTTAATGTAGACCCTTTAGGACTCTAGGGGGAGCGGAGGTTAATTTAGACCCTTTAGGATTCTAGGGGGAGCGGTGGTTAATTTAGGCACTTTAGGACTCTAGGGAGCGGTGGTTAATTTAGACCCTTTTGTACACTAGGGGGAGCGGTGGTTAATTTAGACCCTTTAGGACTCTAGCGGGAGCGGTGGTTGATTTAGACCCTTTAGGACTCTAGGGAGCGGTGGTTAATTTAGACCCTTTGGACTCTAGGGGGGGCGGGGGTTAATTTAGACCCTTTAGTACTCTAGGGGGAGCGGTGGTTAATTTAGACCCTTTAGGACTCTAGGGGGAGCGGTGGTTAATTTAGACCCTTTAGGACTCTAGGGGGCGGTGGTTAATTTAGACCCTTTAGGACTCTAGGGGGAGCGATGGTTAATTTAGACCCTTTAGGACTGGTTAATTTAGACCCTTTAGGACTCAAGGGGGAGCGGTGGTTAATGTAGACCCTTTAGGACTCTAGGGGGAGCGGAGGTTAATTTAGACCCTTTAGGATTCTAGGGGAAGCGGTGGTTAATTTAGGCACTTTAGGACTCTAGGGAGCGGTGGTTAATTTAGACCCTTTTGTACACTAGGGGGAGCGGTGGTTAATTTAGACCCTTTAGGACTCTAGCGGGAGCGGTGGTTGATTTAGACCCTTTAGGACTCTAGGGAGCGGTGGTTAATTTAGACCCTTTAGGACTCTAGGGGGGGCGGGGGTTAATTTAGACCCTTTAGTACTCTAGGGGGAGCGGTGGTTAATTTAGACCCTTGAGGACTCTAGGGGGAGCGGTGGTTAATTTAGACCCTTTAGGACTCTAGCGGGCGGTGGTTAATTTAGACCCTTTATGACTCTAGGGGGAGCGATGGTTAATTTAGACCCTTTAGGATTCTAGGGGGAGCGGTGGTTAATTTAGACCCTTTAGGATTCTAGGGGGAGCGTTGGTTAATTTAGACCCTTTAGTTCTCTAGGGAGCGGAGGTTAATTTAGACCCTTTAGGACTCTTGGGGGAGCGGTGGTTAATTTAGACCCTTTAGGACTCAAGGGGGAGCGGTGGTTAATGTAGACCCTTTAGGACTCTAGGGGGAGCGGAGGTTAATTTAGACCCTTTAGGATTCTAGGGGGAGCGGTGGTTAATTTAGGCACTTTAGGACTCTAGGGAGCGGTGGTTAATTTAGACCCTTTTGTACACTAGGGGGAGCGGTGGTTAATTTAGACCCTTTAGGACTCTAGCGGGAGCGGTGGTTGATTTAGACCCTTTAGGACTCTAGGGAGCGGTGGTTAATTTAGACCCTTTGGACTCTAGGGGGGGCGGGGGTTAATTTAGACCCTTTAGTACTCTAGGGGGAGCGGTGGTTAATTTAGACCCTTTAGGACTCTAGGGGGAGCGGTGGTTAATTTAGACCCTTTAGTACTCTAGGGGGAGCGGTGGTTAATTTAGACCCTTGAGGACTCTAGGGGGAGCGGTGGTTAATTTAGACCCTTTAGGACTCTAGGGAGCGGTGGTTAATTTAGACCCTTTAGGACTCTAGGGGGAGCGGTGGTTAATTTAGACCCTTTAGGACTCAAGGGGGAGCGGTGGTTAATGTAGACCCTTTAGGACTCTAGGGGGTGCGGTGTTTAATTTAGACCATTTAGGATTCTAAGGGGAGCGGTGGTTAATTTAGGCACTTTAGGACTCTAGGGAGCGGTGGTTAATTTAGACCCTTTTGTACACTAGGGGGAGCGGTGGTTAATTTAGACCCTTTAGGACTCTAGCGGGAGCGGTGGTTGATTTAGACCCTTTAGGATTCTAGGGGGAGCGGTGGTTAATTTAGACCCTTTAGGATTCTAGGGGGAGCGTTGGTTAATTTAGACCCTTTAGTTCTCTAGGGAGCGGAGGTTAATTTAGACCCTTTAGGACTCTTGGGGGAGCGGTGGTTAATGTAGACCCTTTAGGACTCTAGGGGGAGCGGAGGTTAATTTAGACCCTTTAGGATTCTAGGGGGAGCGGTGGTTAATTTAGGCACTTTAGGACTCTAGGGAGCGGTGGTTAATTTAGACCCTTTTGTACACTAGGGGGAGCGGTGGTTAATTTAGACCCTTTAGGACTCTAGCGGGAGCGGTGGTTGATTTAGACCCTTTAGGACTCTAGGGAGCGGTGGTTAATTTAGACCCTTTGGACTCTAGGGGGGGCGGGGGTTAATTTAGACCCTTTAGTACTCTAGGGGGAGCGGTGGTTAATTTAGACCCTTTAGGACTCTAGGGGGAGCGGTGGTTAATTTAGACCCTTTAGGACTCTAGGGGGCGGTGGTTAATTTAGACCCTTTAGGACTCTAGGGGGAGCGATGGTTAATTTAGACCCTTTAGGACTGGTTAATTTAGACCCTTTAGGACTCAAGGGGGAGCGGTGGTTAATGTAGACCCTTTAGGACTCTAGGGGGAGCGGAGGTTAATTTAGACCCTTTAGGATTCTAGGGGAAGCGGTGGTTAATTTAGGCACTTTAGGACTCTAGGGAGCGGTGGTTAATTTAGACCCTTTTGTACACTAGGGGGAGCGGTGGTTAATTTAGACCCTTTAGGACTCTAGCGGGAGCGGTGGTTGATTTAGACCCTTTAGGACTCTAGGGAGCGGTGGTTAATTTAGACCCTTTAGGACTCTAGGGGGGGCGGGGGTTAATTTAGACCCTTTAGTACTCTAGGGGGAGCGGTGGTTAATTTAGACCCTTGAGGACTCTAGGGGGAGCGGTGGTTAATTTAGACCCTTTAGGACTCTAGGGGGCGGTGGTTAATTTAGACCCTTTATGACTCTAGGGGGAGCAATGGTTAATTTAGACCCTTTAGGACTCTGGTTAATTTTAGACCCTTTAGGACTCTGGTTAATTTAGACCCTTTAGGACTCTAGGGGGCATTGGTTAATTTAGACCGTTTAGGACTCTAGGGAGCGGTGGTTAATTTAGACCCTTTAGGACTCTAGGGGGAGCGGTTGTTAATTTAGACCCTTTAGGATTCTAGGGGAAGCGGTGGTTAATTTAGACCCTTTAGGATTCTAGGGGGAGCGTTGGTTAATTTAGACCCTTTAGTTCTCTAGGGAGCGGTGGTTAATTTAGACCCTTTAGGACTCTTGGGGGAGCGGTGGTTAATTTAGACCCTTTAGGACTCAAGGGGGAGCGGTGGTTAATGTAGACCCTTTAGGACTCTAGGGGGAGCGGAGGTTAATTTAGACCCTTTAGGATTCTAGGGGAAGCGGTGGTTAATTTAGGCACTTTAGGACTCTAGGGAGCGGTGGTTAATTTAGACCCTTTTGTACACTAGGGGGAGCGGTGGTTAATTTAGACCCTTTAGGACTCTAGCGGGAGCGGTGGTTGATTTAGACCCTTTAGGACTCTAGGGAGCGGTGGTTAATTTAGACCCTTTAGGACTCTAGGGGGGGCGGGGGTTAATTTAGACCCTTTAGTACTCTAGGGGGAGCGGTGGTTAATTTAGACCCTTGAGGACTCTAGGGGGAGCGGTGGTTAATTTAGACCCTTTAGGACTCTAGGGAGCGGTGGTTAATTTAGACCCTTTAGGACTCTAGGGGGAGCGGTGGTTAATTTAGACCCTTTAGGACTCAAGGGGGAGCGGTGGTTAATGTAGACCCTTTAGGACTCTAGGGGGTGCGGTGGTTAATTTAGACCATTTAGGATTCTAAGGGGAGCGGTGGTTAATTTAGGCACTTTAGGACTCTAGGGAGCGGTGGTTAATTTAGACCCTTTTGTACACTAGGGGGAGCGGTGGTTAATTTAGACCCTTTAGGACTCTAGCGGGAGCGGTGGTTGATTTAGACCCTTTAGGATTCTAGGGGGAGCGGTGGTTAATTTAGACCCTTTAGGATTCTAGGGGGAGCGTTGGTTAATTTAGACCCTTTAGTTCTCTAGGGAGCGGAGGTTAATTTAGACCCTTTAGGACTCTTGGGGGAGCGGTGGTTAATGTAGACCCTTTAGGACTCTAGGGGGAGCGGAGGTTAATTTAGACCCTTTAGGATTCTAGGGGGAGCGGTGGTTAATTTAGGCACTTTAGGACTCTAGGGAGCGGTGGTTAATTTAGACCCTTTTGTACACTAGGGGGAGCGGTGGTTAATTTAGACCCTTTAGGACTCTAGCGGGAGCGGTGGTTGATTTAGACCCTTTAGGACTCTAGGGAGCGGTGGTTAATTTAGACCCTTTGGACTCTAGGGGGGGCGGGGGTTAATTTAGACCCTTTAGTACTCTAGGGGGAGCGGTGGTTAATTTAGACCCTTTAGGACTCTAGGGGGAGCGGTGGTTAATTTAGACCCTTTAGGACTCTAGGGGGCGGTGGTTAATTTAGACCCTTTAGGACTCTAGGGGGAGCGATGGTTAATTTAGACCCTTTAGGACTGGTTAATTTAGACCCTTTAGGACTCAAGGGGGAGCGGTGGTTAATGTAGACCCTTTAGGACTCTAGGGGGAGCGGAGGTTAATTTAGACCCTTTAGGATTCTAGGGGAAGCGGTGGTTAATTTAGGCACTTTAGGACTCTAGGGAGCGGTGGTTAATTTAGACCCTTTTGTACACTAGGGGGAGCGGTGGTTAATTTAGACCCTTTAGGACTCTAGCGGGAGCGGTGGTTGATTTAGACCCTTTAGGACTCTAGGGAGCGGTGGTTAATTTAGACCCTTTAGGACTCTAGGGGGGGCGGGGGTTAATTTAGACCCTTTAGTACTCTAGGGGGAGCGGTGGTTAATTTAGACCCTTGAGGACTCTAGGGGGAGCGGTGGTTAATTTAGACCCTTTAGGACTCTAGGGGGCGGTGGTTAATTTAGACCCTTTATGACTCTAGGGGGAGCGATGGTTAATTTAGACCCTTTAGGACTCTGGTTAATTTTAGACCCTTTAGGACTCTGGTTAATTTAGACCCTTTAGGACTCTAGGGGGCATTGGTTAATTTAGACCGTTTAGGACTCTAGGGAGCGGTGGTTAATTTAGACCCTTTAGGACTCTAGGGGGAGCGGTTGTTAATTTAGACCCTTTAGGATTCTAGGGGAAGCGGTGGTTAATTTAGACCCTTTAGGATTCTAGGGGGAGCGTTGGTTAATTTAGACCCTTTAGTTCTCTAGGGAGCGGTGGTTAATTTAGACCCTTTAGGACTCTTGGGGGAGCGGTGGTTAATTTAGACCCTTTAGGACTCAAGGGGGAGCGGTGGTTAATGTAGACCCTTTAGGACTCTAGGGGGAGCGGAGGTTAATTTAGACCCTTTAGGATTCTAGGGGAAGCGGTGGTTAATTTAGGCACTTTAGGACTCTAGGGAGCGGTGGTTAATTTAGACCCTTTTGTACACTAGGGGGAGCGGTGGTTAATTTAGACCCTTTAGGACTCTAGCGGGAGCGGTGGTTGATTTAGACCCTTTAGGACTCTAGGGAGCGGTGGTTAATTTAGACCCTTTAGGACTCTAGGGGGGGCGGGGGTTAATTTAGACCCTTTAGTACTCTAGGGGGAGCGGTGGTTAATTTAGACCCTTGAGGACTCTAGGGGGAGCGGTGGTTAATTTAGACCCTTTAGGACTCTAGGGAGCGGTGGTTAATTTAGACCCTTTAGGACTCTAGGGGGAGCGATGGTTAATTTAGACCCTTTAGGACTCAAGGGGGAGCGGTGGTTAATGTAGACCCTTTAGGACTCTAGGGGGTGCGGTGGTTAATTTAGACCATTTAGGATTCTAAGGGGAGCGGTGGTTAATTTAGGCACTTTAGGACTCTAGGGAGCGGTGGTTAATTTAGACCCTTTTGTACACTAGGGGGAGCGGTGGTTAATTTAGACCCTTTAGGACTCTAGCGGGAGCGGTGGTTGATTTAGACCCTTTAGGATTCTAGGGGGAGCGGTGGTTAATTTAGACCCTTTAGGATTCTAGGGGGAGCGTTGGTTAATTTAGACCCTTTAGTTCTCTAGGGAGCGGAGGTTAATTTAGACCCTTTAGGACTCTTGGGGGAGCGGTGGTTAATTTAGACCCTTTAGGACTCAAGGGGGAGCGGTGGTTAATGTAGACCCTTTAGGACTCTAGGGGGAGCGGAGGTTAATTTAGACCCTTTAGGATTCTAGGGGGAGCGGTGGTTAATTTAGGCACTTTAGGACTCTAGGGAGCGGTGGTTAATTTAGACCCTTTTGTACACTAGGGGGAGCGGTGGTTAATTTAGACCCTTTAGGACTCTAGCGGGAGCGGTGGTTGATTTAGACCCTTTAGGACTCTAGGGAGCGGTGGTTAATTTAGACCCTTTGGACTCTAGGGGGGGCGGGGGTTAATTTAGACCCTTTAGTACTCTAGGGGGAGCGGTGGTTAATTTAGACCCTTTAGGACTCTAGGGGGAGCGGTGGTTAATTTAGACCCTTTAGGACTCTAGGGGGCGGTGGTTAATTTAGACCCTTTAGGACTCTAGGGGGAGCGATGGTTAATTTAGACCCTTTAGGACTGGTTAATTTAGACCCTTTAGGACTCAAGGGGGAGCGGTGGTTAATGTAGACCCTTTAGGACTCTAGGGGGAGCGGAGGTTAATTTAGACCCTTTAGGATTCTAGGGGAAGCGGTGGTTAATTTAGGCACTTTAGGACTCTAGGGAGCGGTGGTTAATTTAGACCCTTTTGTACACTAGGGGGAGCGGTGGTTAATTTAGACCCTTTAGGACTCTAGCGGGAGCGGTGGTTGATTTAGACCCTTTAGGACTCTAGGGAGCGGTGGTTAATTTAGACCCTTTAGGACTCTAGGGGGGGCGAGGGTTAATTTAGACCCTTTAGTACTCTAGGGGGAGCGGTGGTTAATTTAGACCCTTTAGGACTCTGGTTAATTTTAGACCCTTTAGGACTCTGGTTAATTTAGACCCTTTAGGACTCTAGGGGGCATTGGTTAATTTAGACCGTTTAGGACTCTAGGGAGCGATGGTTAATTTAGACCCTTTAGGACTCTAGGGGGAGCGGTTGTTAATTTAGACCCTTTAGGATTCTAGGGGAAGCGGTGGTTAATTTAGACCCTTTAGGATTCTAGGGGGAGCGTTGGTTAATTTAGACCCTTTAGTTCTCTAGGGAGCGGTGGTTAATTTAGACCCTTTAGGACTCTTGGGGGAGCGGTGGTTAATTTAGACCCTTTAGGACTCAAGGGGGAGCGGTGGTTAATGTAGACCCTTTAGGACTCTAGGGGGAGCGGAGGTTAATTTAGACCCTTTAGGATTCTAGGGGGAGCGGTGGTTAATTTAGGCACTTTAGGACTCTAGGGAGCGGTGGTTAATTTAGACCCTTTTGTACACTAGGGGGAGCGGTGGTTAATTTAGACCCTTTAGGACTCTAGCGGGAGCGGTGGTTGATTTAGACCCTTTATGACTCTAGGGGGGGCGGGGGTTAATTTAGATTTAGGTAAATTTAGCCCCTTTAGGACTCTGGGGGGGGGAGGCAGTGATTAATTTAGCCCCTTTAGGACTCTAGGGGGGGGGGCAGTGATTAATTTAGCCCCTTTAGGACTCTAGGGAGGGCAGTGGTTAATTTAGACCCTTTAGGACTCTAGCGGGAGCGGTGGTTAATTTAGACCCTTTAGTACTCTAGGGGGAGCGGTGGTTAATTTAGACCCTTTTGGACTCTAGCGGGCGGTGGTTAATTTAAACACTCTAGGGGGGTGGTGGTTAATTTAGACCCTTTTGGACTCTAGCGGGCGGTGGTTAATTTAAACACTCTAGGGGGGTGGTGGTTAATTTTGACCCTTTAGGACTCTAGGGGGCGGTGGTTAATGTAGACCCTTTTCGACTCTAGGGGGGGGCGGGGTTTAATTTAGACCCTTTAGGACTCTAGGGGGCGGTGGTTAATTTAAACACTCTAGGGGGGCGGTGGTTAATTTAGACCCTTTAGGACTCTAGGGGGGCGGTGGTTCATTTAGACCCTTTAGGACTCTAGGGGGCGGTGGTTAATGTACACCCTTTAGGACTCTAGGGGTGCGGTGGTTAATTTAGTACCCCTTTAGGACTCTGGGGGGGCGGTGATTAATTTAGCCCCTTTAGGACTCTAGGGGGGGGGGGGGCAGTGATTAATTTAGACCCTTAAGGACTCTAGGGAGCGGTGGTTAATGTAGACCCTTTAGGACTCTAGGGGGGCGGTGGTTAATTTAGTACCCCTTTAGGACTCTGGGGGGGGGGGGGGGTGGTGATTAATTTAGCCCCTTTAGGACTCTAGGGGGGGGGGGGCAGTGATTAATTTAGCCCCTTTAGGACTCTAGGGGGGGCAGTGGTTAATTTAGACCCTTTAGGACTCTAGGGAGCGGTGGTTAATGTAGACCCTTTAGGACTCTGGGGGGGCGGTGATTAATTTAGCCCCTTTAGGACTCTAGGGGGGGAGGGGGTGGATAATGTAGACCCTTTAGTACTCTATGGGGAGGTAGTTAATTTAGTACCCCTTTAGGACTCTGGGGTGTCGGTGGTTAATTTTGGAGCCTTTAGGACTCTAGGGGCGGTTGTTAATTTAGATCCTTTAGGACTCCAGGGGGGTTGGGGGTTAATTTAGACCCTTAGGACTCTAGGGGACGGTGGTTAATTTAGACCCTTTAGGACTCTAGGGAGTGGTGGTTAATGTAGACCCTTTAGGACTCTAGGGGGAGCGGTGGTTAATTTAGACCCTTTAGGACTCTAGGGGGGACGGGGGTTAATTTAGACCCTTTAGGACTCTAGGGGGAGCGGTGGTTAATTTAGACCCTTTAGGACTCTAGGGGGGTTGGGGGTTAATTTACACCCTTTAGGACTCTAGGGGGCGGTGGTTAAACACTCTAGGGAGGCGGTGGTTAATTTAGACCCTTTAGGACTCTAGGGGGAGCGGTGGTTAATTTAGACCCTTTAGGATTCTAGGGGGAGCGGTGGTTAATTTAGACCCTTTAGGACTCAAGGGGGAGCGGTGGTTAATGTAGACCCTTTAGGACTCTAGGGGGTGCGGTGGTTAATTTAGACCATTTAGGATTCTAAGGGGAGCGGTGGTTAATTTAGGCACTTTAGGACTCTAGGGAGCGGTGGTTAATTTAGACCCTTTTGTACACTAGGGGGAGCGGTGGTTAATTTAGACCCTTTAGGACTCTAGCGGGAGCGGTGGTTGATTTAGACCCTTTAGGATTCTAGGGGGAGCGGTGGTTAATTTAGACCCTTTAGGATTCTAGGGGGAGCGTTGGTTAATTTAGACCCTTTAGTTCTCTAGGGAGCGGAGGTTAATTTAGACCCTTTAGGACTCTTGGGGGAGCGGTGGTTAATTTAGACCCTTTAGGACTCAAGGGGGAGCGGTGGTTAATGTAGACCCTTTAGGACTCTAGGGGGAGCGGAGGTTAATTTAGACCCTTTAGGATTCTAGGGGGAGCGGTGGTTAATTTAGGCACTTTAGGACTCTAGGGAGCGGTGGTTAATTTAGACCCTTTTGTACACTAGGGGGAGCGGTGGTTAATTTAGACCCTTTAGGACTCTAGCGGGAGCGGTGGTTGATTTAGACCCTTTAGGACTCTAGGGAGCGGTGGTTAATTTAGACCCTTTGGACTCTAGGGGGGGCGGGGGTTAATTTAGACCCTTTAGTACTCTAGGGGGAGCGGTGGTTAATTTAGACCCTTTAGGACTCTAGGGGGAGCGGTGGTTAATTTAGACCCTTTAGGACTCTAGGGGGCGGTGGTTAATTTAGACCCTTTAGGACTCTAGGGGGAGCGATGGTTAATTTAGACCCTTTAGGACTGGTTAATTTAGACCCTTTAGGACTCAAGGGGGAGCGGTGGTTAATGTAGACCCTTTAGGACTCTAGGGGGAGCGGAGGTTAATTTAGACCCTTTAGGATTCTAGGGGAAGCGGTGGTTAATTTAGGCACTTTAGGACTCTAGGGAGCGGTGGTTAATTTAGACCCTTTTGTACACTAGGGGGAGCGGTGGTTAATTTAGACCCTTTAGGACTCTAGCGGGAGCGGTGGTTGATTTAGACCCTTTAGGACTCTAGGGAGCGGTGGTTAATTTAGACCCTTTAGGACTCTAGGGGGGGCGGGGGTTAATTTAGACCCTTTAGTACTCTAGGGGGAGCGGTGGTTAATTTAGACCCTTTAGGACTCTGGTTAATTTTAGACCCTTTAGGACTCTGGTTAATTTAGACCCTTTAGGACTCTAGGGGGCATTGGTTAATTTAGACCGTTTAGGACTCTAGGGAGCGATGGTTAATTTAGACCCTTTAGGACTCTAGGGGGAGCGGTTGTTAATTTAGACCCTTTAGGATTCTAGGGGAAGCGGTGGTTAATTTAGACCCTTTAGGATTCTAGGGGGAGCGTTGGTTAATTTAGACCCTTTAGTTCTCTAGGGAGCGGTGGTTAATTTAGACCCTTTAGGACTCTTGGGGGAGCGGTGGTTAATTTAGACCCTTTAGGACTCAAGGGGGAGCGGTGGTTAATGTAGACCCTTTAGGACTCTAGGGGGAGCGGAGGTTAATTTAGACCCTTTAGGATTCTAGGGGGAGCGGTGGTTAATTTAGGCACTTTAGGACTCTAGGGAGCGGTGGTTAATTTAGACCCTTTTGTACACTAGGGGGAGCGGTGGTTAATTTAGACCCTTTAGGACTCTAGCGGGAGCGGTGGTTGATTTAGACCCTTTATGACTCTAGGGGGGGCGGGGGTTAATTTAGATTTAGGTAAATTTAGCCCCTTTAGGACTCTGGGGGGGGGAGGCAGTGATTAATTTAGCCCCTTTAGGACTCTAGGGGGGGGGGGGCAGTGATTAATTTAGCCCCTTTAGGACTCTAGGGAGGGCAGTGGTTAATTTAGACCCTTTAGGACTCTAGCGGGAGCGGTGGTTAATTTAGACCCTTTAGTACTCTAGGGGGAGCGGTGGTTAATTTAGACCCTTTTGGACTCTAGCGGGCGGTGGTTAATTTAAACACTCTAGGGGGGTGGTGGTTAATTTAGACCCTTTTGGACTCTAGCGGGCGGTGGTTAATTTAAACACTCTAGGGGGGTGGTGGTTAATTTTGACCCTTTAGGACTCTAGGGGGCGGTGGTTAATGTAGACCCTTTTCGACTCTAGGGGGGGGCGGGGTTTAATTTAGACCCTTTAGGACTCTAGGGGGCGGTGGTTAATTTAAACACTCTAGGGGGGCGGTGGTTAATTTAGACCCTTTAGGACTCTAGGGGGGCGGTGGTTCATTTAGACCCTTTAGGACTCTAGGGGGCGGTGGTTAATGTACACCCTTTAGGACTCTAGGGGTGCGGTGGTTAATTTAGTACCCCTTTAGGACTCTGGGGGGGCGGTGATTAATTTAGCCCCTTTAGGACTCTAGGGGGGGGGGGGGCAGTGATTAATTTAGACCCTTAAGGACTCTAGGGAGCGGTGGTTAATGTAGACCCTTTAGGACTCTAGGGGGGCGGTGGTTAATTTAGTACCCCTTTAGGACTCTGGGGGGGGGGGGGGGGGTGGTGATTAATTTAGCCCCTTTAGGACTCTAGGGGGGGGGGGCAGTGATTAATTTAGCCCCTTTAGGACTCTAGGGGGGGCAGTGGTTAATTTAGACCCTTAAGGACTCTAGGGAGCGGTGGTTAATGTAGACCCTTTAGGACTCTAGGGGTGCGGTGGTTAATTTAGTACCCCTTTAGGACTCTGGGGGGTGGGGGCGGTGATTAATTTAGCCCCTTTAGGACTCTGGGGGGGGGGGGGCAGTGATTAATTTAGCCCCTTTAGGACTCTAGGGGGGGCAGTGGTTAATTTAGACCCTTTAGGACTCTAGGGAGCGGTGGTTAATGTAGACCCTTTAGGACTCTGGGGGGGCGGTGATTAATTTAGCCCCTTTAGGACTCTAGGGGGGGAGGGGGTGGATAATGTAGACCCTTTAGTACTCTATGGGGAGGTAGTTAATTTAGTACCCCTTTAGGACTCTGGGGTGTCGGTGGTTAATTTTGGAGCCTTTAGGACTCTAGGGGCGGTTGTTAATTTAGACCCTTTAGGACTCCAGGGGGGTTGGGGGTTAATTTAGACCCTTAGGACTCTAGGGGACGGTGGTTAATTTAGACCCTTTAGGACTCTAGGGAGTGGTGGTTAATGTAGACCCTTTAGGACTCTAGGGGGAGCGGTGGTTAATTTAGACCCTTTAGGACTCTAGGGGGGACGGGGGTTAATTTAGACCCTTTAGGACTCTAGGGGGAGCGGTGGTTAATTTAGACCCTTTAGGACTCTAGGGGGGTTGGGGGTTAATTTACACCCTTTAGGACTCTAGGGGGCGGTGGTTAAACACTCTAGGGAGGCGGTGGTTAATTTAGACCCTTTAGGACTCTAGGGGGAGCGGTGGTTAATTTAGACCCTTTAGGATTCTAGGGGGAGCGGTGGTTAATTTAGGCACTTTAGGACTCTAGGGAACGGTGGTTAATGTAGACCCTTTAGGACTCTAGGGGGGAGGTGGTTAATTTAGTACCCCTTTAGGACTCTGGGGGGGGCGGTGGTAAATTTAGCCCTTTTAGGACTCTGGGGGGGGGGGGGCGGTGGTAAATTTAGCCCCTGTAGGACTCTAGGGGGGGCGGTGATTCATTTAGCCCCTTTAGGACTCTAGGGGGGGGGGGGGGGGGGGGGGCGGTGGTTAATGTAGACCCTTTTTGACTCTAGGGAGCGGTGGTTAATTTAGACCCTTTAGGACTCAAGGGGGAGCGGTGGTTAATTTAGACCCTTTAGGAATCTAGGGGGAGCAGTGGTTAATTTAGACCCTTTAGGATTCTAGGGGGAGCGGTGGTCAATTTAGACCCTTTAGGACTCTAGGGGGGGCAGTGGTTAATTTAGACCCTTTTGACTCTAGGGAGCGGTGGTTAATTTAGACCCTTTAGGACTCTAGGGGGAGCGGTGGTTAATTTAGACCCTTTACGACTCTAGGGGGAGCGGTGGTTAATTTAGACCCTTTAGGACTCTAGGGGGAGCGCTGGTTAATTTATACCCGTTAGGACTCTAGGGGTGGGCGGTGGTTAATTTTAGACCCTTTAGGACTCTAGGGGGCGGTGGTTAATTTAGACCCTTTAGGACACTAGGGGGCGGTGGTTAATTTAGACCCTTTAGTACACTGGTTAATTTAGACCCTTTAGGACTCTAGGGGGCATTGGTCAATTTAGACCCTTTAGGACTCTAGGGGGTGGTGGTTAATTTAAACACTCTAGGGGGGTGGTGGTTAATTTATACCCTTTAGGACTCTAGGGGGCGTTAATTTAGACCCTTTAGGACACTAGGGGGCGGTGGTTAATTCCGACCCTTTGGGACACTAGGGGGAGCGGTGGGTAATTTAGACCCTTTAGGACACAAGGGGGGGCAGTGGTTAATTTAGACCCTTTAGGACTCTAGGGGGCATGGGTTAACTTAGATCCTTTAGGACTCTAGGGGGAGCGGTGGTTAATTTAGACCCTTTAGGACTCTAGGGGGGCAGTGGTTAATTTAGACCCTTTAGGACTCTAGGGGGCATGGGTTAACTTAGATCCTTTAGGACTCTAGGGGGCGGCGGGGGTTAATTTAGACCCTTTAGGACTCTGGGGGGGGGGGCGGTGGTAAATGTAGCCCCTTTATGACTCTAGGGGGTGGGAGGCGTGATTAATTTAGCCCCTTTAGGACTCTAGGGGGGGGGCAGTGGTTAATTTAGACCCTTTAGGACTCTAGGGAGCGTTGGTTAATTTAGACCCTTTAGGACTCTAGGGGGAGGTGGTTAATTAATACACTTTAGGACTCTAGGGGGGCGTGGGTTAATTTAGACCCTTTAGGACTGTAGGGGGGGTGGTGGGTAATTTAGACCCTTTAGGACTCTAGGGAGCGTTGGTTAATTTAGACCCTTTAGGACTCTAGGGGGAGGTGGTTAATTAATACACTTTAGGACTCTAGGGGGGCGTGGGTTAATTTAGACCCTTTAGGACTCTAGGGGGGGTGGTTAATTCCGACCCTTTAGGACACTAGGGGGAGCGGTGGGTAATTTAGACCCTTTAGGACACAAGGGGGCATGGGTTAACTTAGATCCTTTAGGACTCTAGGGGGCGGCGGGGGTTAATTTAGACCCTTTAGGACTCTGGGGGGGGGGGGGGGGGGGGTGGTAAATGTAGCCCCTTTATGACTCTAGGGGGTGGGAGGCGTTGATTAATTTAGCCCCTTTAGGACTCTAGGGGGGGCAGTGGTTAATTTAGACCCTTTAGGACTCTAGGGAGGGCAGTGGTTTCACTCTGATGGGAGGACTAGGGTATGGAGAATACCATGAGTACATGTATCCATCATGTTGTTCACTCTGATGGGAGGACTAGGGTATAGAGAATACCATGAGCACATCATGTTGTTATGGGAGGACTAAGGTATGGAGAATACCATGAGTACATGTATCCATCATGTTGTGATGGGAGGACTAGGGTATGGAGAATACCATGAGTACATCATGTTGTTATGGGAGGACTAGGGTATGGAGAATACCATGAGTACATGTATCCATCATGTTGTGATGGGAGGACTAGGGTATGGAGAATACCATGAGTACATCATGTTGTTATGGGAGGACTAGGGTACGGAGAATACCATGAGTGCATCATGTTGTTATGGGAGGACTAGGGTATGGAGAATACCACGAGTACATGTATCCATCATGTTGTGATGGGAGGACTAGGGTTTGGAGAATACCATGAGTACATCACGTTGTTATGGGAGGACTAGGGTATGGAGAATACCATGAGTACATGTATCCATCATGTTGTGATGGGAGGACTAGGGTATGGAGAATACCATGAGTACATCATGTTGTTATGGGAGGATTAGGGTATGGAGAATACCACGAGTACATGTATCCATCATGTTGTTATGGGAGGACTAGGGTATGGAGAATACCATGAGTACATCACGTTGTTATGGGAGGACTAGGGTATGGAGAATACCATGAGTACATGTATCCATCATGTTGTGATGGGAGGACTAGGGTATGGAGAATACCATGAGTACATCACGTTGTTATGGGAGGTCTAGGTTATGGAGAATGCCATGAGTACATGTATCCATCATGCCGCGTGTCAACATTGCAGGCTGGTGGTGTGTTTTCATGGCACACATTGGGCCCCTTGATAAAAGTGGAGCAACCTTTGAATGACACAAGATATCTGATCAATGCCAATCAGCTGCGTCCCTTCATGGCAGCAGTGTATCCATCTGCAAATAGATTTTTTCAACAGGATAATGCCCCATGCCACAAGGTGAGGACTATACAGGAATGGTTCCACAAGCATGACAGTGAATTCTGCTTACAGCAGTGGCCTGCCCAGTCACCAGATGTCAATACAATTGATCATCTGTGGGATGAGATGGAACGAGCTATTTGGAGTAGAGATCCACTACCAACCAACTTGACACAACTATGGGAAGCATTGGAGTCAACATGGGCCAGCATCCCTGTGGAGCACTTTCGACACCTTGTAGAGTGCATGCCCTCAACAAATTGAGGCTGTTCTGAGGGCACAAGGGGGTGCAACTCAATATTAGGAAGGTTTTCCTCATGTCTTGTACACTCAGTTTATACTTCCATTCCGAGCTACCTTCAGACGAGGTTTGTGGGTGTTCTAGATCAAACCAACCAACGGGTTCGTGAGAATATCACCTTTCCATAGTGGGGTCATATTATTGTGTAGTGCAAACTGTTCTGACGCTACAGATTGAAGTTGGCAGATCGGTGGTACCGACTTCAGACATGGGGGTCGTAGAGTAAAATGGAGAACACTATAGTGTTTGTAAGAGTCTCATCTTTCCATATTGTGGTCATTATTTTCTAGGCCAAACCGTTGGGATGCTACAGACGTTTTTGTAAGAAAACTGATTTTCAGGAAGTCTCATGCACTGACAAACACCACTGTGGCTTTGCCACCTTTCACCGCAGATGCGGAAGGCCGCAACTTAAAGCCTGATGTTGATGTGATGTATTATGCTAACTAGATGTCAGTGGGTGCGCAGACATCAACTCTAGGGGGTTAACGGTTGACAACAAAAAGATCTTGCAGCACATCCATATAGAATTGCAAATTACTCAGATACAGAGATACACCAAAGCACACTACATACTCACACATTAAAACTAAAGCCTGTATACTCACGTCGTCAGTGATACAGATATATATGATTCTGTCATGGCAGATGTAGTGGAAGAGATAGCTGAAGGAGAAGACAACATGCTCAGTCAGATAGATACTCAGTCTGATTTGATCTTCACGGTCACATTAACATACATACACTACAAGTAGAACAGGACTATCCAACTCCAGGCGGATATGTGTGTGGCTGTCTGAGTGTTTTCCCTACCTGCCATGGCTGTAGGTGAGCTTGTTGTTCTCGGATGGTATCTTAGCTAGGATCTGTTCTGTCACCTCCAGGAAATTACCGCCACACCACGCATGTTTCGCCAGGATGGTGCTGCTGCGGGCAACCACTGCAAACAGGATCGCCATGGTTGTGGACAGGGTCAGGGAGTGTGGTGGATGTACCTGTACCAGACAGGGGGAGACAGGCCAGGGAGAGAGGGGGGAGTGTGGTGGAGGTACCTGTACCAGACAGGGGGAGACAGGCCAGGGAGAGAGGGGGGAGTGTGGTGGAGGTACCTGTACCAGACAGGGGGAGACAGGCCAGGGAGAGAGGGGGGAGTGTGGTGGAGGTACCTGTACCAGACAGAGGAAGACAGACCAGGGAGAGAGAGGGGGAGTGTAGTGGAGGTACCTGTACCAGACAGGGGGAGACAGGCCAGGGAGAGAGGGGTGAGTGTGGTGGAGGTACCTGTACCAGACAGGGGGAGACAGGCCAGGCCAGACGGTGAACAGATCACCAGATGGAATCCAAGCAGCAGTTCAGCAGGCAACAGGAGCAGGTGTCACACCCACTTGGGAGAAGCTTTTATTTCTGGAGGCAGATTTCTTATAGAAAATGACAGTGACTGGTCTTTGAACAGCAGGAGGGGGGCTTCAGAGGACGCTTCAAATACTCCTGACACTAGTTGGGCCCAAAGGCCTTTTACGTCACACCTTAGTGCTAAATAAAATTTTATCTGGCATGTCCTTGCAAGCCTGGCAGCCTCAACTCAGCATTCAGTCCCCATTAAGTAAAATATATCATTGTAATGTACTTTCATTTAGCTTTTTCTTCTTTTCTTTCAAAATAGCATCAGACCAAACACTACTCACTCAGTTCCAGGTTGGATGGTGTCCTCAGGTCTCTGCTTTGTTGTTTGCTAGAGCACCCTTCATGTAACTTGGAAAAATAAAATATTGGTAGCAGTAATCTCTCCTGATAATTTTGGTCAAAATCAGGTTGTTGGTTTGGAGTTTTGATCTGGAGCGGCCATGCTGTGGAGGGTAGCATCCTGCATATGTCCCTGCCCCAAAAAATCTAAATCTATCCTTTTGTAAAAAAACATGTTAAATAATGTGAGAGCATTAAGCTGTGTATGATCCTGCTGTAGTCTTCCTCTATCCATCTATACCTGCTCTCCTCACCGTGACCTCTGACCCATTCTTCTGTCCTCACCATGACCTTTGACCTCCGACACATTCTTCTGTACTCACCGTGTTCTCTGACCACTGAGGGAATTAAAGACTTCTATATGCTGACTGACTGGTGTGTACACTGTAGACTACTATGAGTTAGTGGTTGTTACATGCAGTGTCATACGCTGGCCACTAGGTGTCCCCAAACATTCATATGATGATAGTTACCAGACAGTTCAGGTCAAACTTTATTCACATACTGGTATAAGACACTGTCCAATAATAAATACATATCATCAGAACGCACGCACGCGCGCGCGCACACACACACACACACACACACACACACACACACACACACACACACCTCCATTATATACAGTATACATACTCAGTTTATTAGGTACACCACCCCTTTCACGATTTCATTTCACGATAATGAAATTGCTGCTACAGACAGTGAGTCACGTGGTCGTGGCTTGCTATATAAAGCAGGCAGGCATTGAGGCATTCAGTTACTGTTCGATTGAGGTGACCTAAGCGATTTTGAGCGTGGTATGATTGTCGGTGCCATGCGTGCAGGTTCCAGTTTCCGACCTCTTGGGATTTTCAGGCACGCCAGCGTCTAGGGTTTACAGAGAAGGGTGCGACAAACAAAAAACAGCATAGAGTCAGCGGCAGTCCGGAGGGCAAAAACAGCATAGAGTCAGTCCGGAGGGCAAAAACAGCATAGAGTCAGTCCGGAGGGTAAAAACAGCATAGAGTCAGTCCGGAGGGCAAAAACAGCATAGAGTCAGTCCGGAGGGTAAAAACAGCATAGAGTCAGTCTGGAGGGCAAAAACTGCATAGAGTCAGTCCGGAGGGTAAAAACAGCATAGAGTCAGTCTGGAGGGCAAAAACAGCATAGAGTCAGTCCGGAGGGCAAAAACAGCATAGAGTCAGTCCGGAGGGTAAAAACAGCATAGAGTCAGTCCGGAGGGCAAAAACAGCATAGAGTCAGTCCGGAGGGCAAAAACAGCATAGAGTCAGTCCGGAGGGCAAAAACAGCATAGAGTCAGTCCGGAGGGTAAAAACAGCATAGAGTCAGTCCGGAGGGCAAAAACAGCATAGAGTCAGTCCGGAGGGTAAAAACAGCATAGAGTCAGTCTGGAGGGCAAAAACAGCATAGAGTCAGTCCGGAGGGCAAAAACAGCATAGAGTCAGTCCGGAGGGCAAAAACAGCATAGAGTCAGTCTGGAAGGCAAAAACAGCATAGAGTCAGTCCGGAGGGCAAAAACAGCATAGAGTCAGTCCGGAGGGCAAAAACAGCATAGAGTCAGTCTGGAGGGCAAAAACAGCATAGAGTCAGTCTGGAGGGCAAAAACAGCATAGAGTCAGTCTGGAGGGCAAAAACAGCATAGAGTCAGTCCGGAGGGCAAAAACAGCATAGAGTCGGTCCGGAGGGCAAAAACAGCACAGAGTCAGCGGCAGTCAGGAGGGCAAAAACAGCATAGAGTCAGTCTGGAGGGCAAAAACCGCATAGAGTCAGTCCGGAGGGCAAAAACAGCATAGAGTCAGTCTGGAGGGTAAAAACAGCATAGAGTCAGTCCGGAGGGCAAAAACAGCATAGAGGCAGTCTGGAGGGCAAAAACAGCATAGAGGCAGCGGCAGTCCGGAGGGCAAAAACAGCATAGAGTCAGTCTGGAGGGCAAAAACAGCATAGAGTCAGTCTGGAGGGCAAAAACAGCATAGAGTCAGTCCGGAGGGCAAAAACAGCATAGAGTCAGCGGCAGTCTGGAGGGTAAAAACAGCATAGAGTCAGTCCGGAGGGCAAAAACAGCATAGAGTCAGTACGGAGGGCAAAAACAGCATAGAGTCAGTCCGGAGGGCAAAAACAGCATAGAGTCAGTCCGGAGGGTAAAAACAGCATAGAGTCAGTCCGGAGGGCAAAAACAGCATAGAGGCAGTCTGGAGGGCAAAAACAGCATAGAGTCAGTCTGGAGGGCAAAAACAGCATAGAGTCAGTCTGGAGGGCAAAAACAGCATAGAGTCAGTCTGGAGGGTAAAAACAGCATAGAGTCAGTCTGGAGGGTAAAAACAGCATAGAGTCAGTCTGGAGGGTAAAAACAGCATAGAGTCAGTCTGGAGGGCAAAAACAGCATAGAGTCAGTCTGGAGGGTAAAAACAGCATAGAGTCAGTCCGGAGGGCAAAAACAGCATAGAGGCAGTCTGGAGGGCAAAAACAGCATAGAGTCAGTCTGGAGGGCAAAAACAGCATAGAGTCAGTCTGGAGGGCAAAAACAGCATAGAGTCAGTCTGGAGGGTAAAAACAGCATAGAGTCAGTCCGGAGGGTAAAAACAGCATAGAGTCAGTCCGGAGGGCAAAAACAGCATAGAGTCAGTCCGGAGGGCAAAAACAGCATAGAGTCAGTCTGGAGGGCAAAAACAGCATAGAGTCAGTACGGAGGGCAAAAACAGCATAGAGTCAGTCCGGAGGGCAAAAACAGCATAGAGTCAGTCCGGAGGGCAAAAACAGCATAGAGTCAGCGGCAGATTTGTACTGTGTGTGCAAACCAAATTGATGGATTTTTTACACACCACAGTAAAACAGTATCCCATTACGCCTTTCAAAACCTTGTCATGCGTCTTTTGTATTAAATGAAAGCAACTTTTGCTTTTGTACTTACAATACCATCAGGCTTGATTGATCTGTATTTGTCTTGTAACGCAGTGCATGCCTGTAATTTCCTTAAAACTTGACTTTAAAAAAAAATATGTAATTGAGAAAAATGATCAGAATAACATATATTTCTGGGGTCAGTAAGTAACAACATGTGTTGGACACAGTAGCTCAGATAAAGAGCCTGATTTATGGAACTGGTAGCTGTGGAATATTGACATAAGCTCAGAACCACTTGTTTCAAACATGGTCCACTTGTGTTTCAAACATGGTCCTGTTTTATCAACTGCTGTGCTGACCAATGGACAGTCCATTACTTCCTGTCAAAATAATACTTAGCTTAAAATTGTTTGTACTTGTATTTATTGTTGAAATAAAGAGAGTGACGCAACAACATTTACAATAGGCCGATATCTAAAAATACGTACAGCCAAATTACTGATATATACATGTAATGAACACGATGGGTGACAGAGAGCTGGTTTCAAGCCCAGGGTGCAGCAGGTGTTTATTGCAAAGGACCACAGGAGGAGGCAGGTAGCTGGGTCCAGGGGCAGTCAGAAGGTCATACACAGGGGGTCCAAACAGGCAACAGTACAGGCAGGGAAAAATGTTAGTAATGTAGTCCGGGAGATCAGGTCATAGGTTGATAACAGGAAATCCAATAGGCTAAAGTACAGGCAGGAAGTAGGCAACAGGCATCGTTAGTGAGGCAGGTAAAAACTATCATACACGGGAGGAGTAAATCACAGGAAACCCAGTGCTCTGAAAGCCATGTGTCACAAAACAAATAATACCTCACAGTGATGGGGTGCAAAGAACTGAAGTAAATAGTGTGTGATAATGACATACAGGTGTGTGAACAGGTGATCAGAATTCAAGTGATTGGGATCTGCAAAGTGAGCTGCGTTCAGGGGATCTATGTGTTGGAGAGTGAGCTGCGTTCAGGGGATCTATGTGTTGCAGAGTGAGCTGCGTTCAGGGGATCTATGTGTTGGAGAGTGAGCTGCGTTCAGGGGATCTATGTGTTGGGGAGTGAGCTGCGTTCAGGGGATCTATGTGTGGCGGAGTGAGCTACGTTCAGAGGATCTATGTGTTTGAGAGTGAGCTGTGTTCAGGGGATCTGTGTTGCAGAGTGAGCTGCGTTCATGGGATCTATGTGTTGTAGAGTTAGATGCGTTCAGGGGATCTATGTGTTGCAGAGTGAGCTATGTTCAGGGGATCTATGTGTTGCGGAGTGAGCTATGTTCAGGGGATCTGTGTGTTGCAGACTGAGCTGTGTTCAGGGGATCTAGGTGTTGCAGAGTGAGCTGCGTTCAGGAGATCTATTTGTTGCAGAGTGAGCTGCGTTCAGGGGATCTATGTGTTGCAGAGTGAGCTGCATTCAGGGGATCTATGTGTTGGAGAGTGAGCTGCGTTCAGGGGATCTATGTGTTGGGGAGTGAGCTGCGTTCAGGGGATCTATGTGTTGGAGAGTGAGCTGCGTTCAGGGGATCTATGTGTGGCGGAGTGAGCTGCGTTCAGAGGATCTATGTGTTTGAGAGTGAGCTGCGTTCAGGAGATCTGTGTGTTGCGGAGTGAGCTGCGTTCAGAGGATCTATGTGTTTGAGAGTGAGCTGTGTTCAGGGGATCTGTGTTGCAGAGTGAGCTGCGTTCATGGGATCTATGTGTTGTAGAGTTAGCTGCGTTCAGGGGATCTATGTGTTGCAGAGTGAGCTATGTTCAGGGGATCTATGTGTTGCGGAGTGAGCTATGTTCAGGGGATCTGTGTGTTGCAGACTGAGCTATGTTCAGGGGATCTGTGTGTTGGAGAGTGAGCTGCGTTCGGGGGATCTATGTGTTGCAGAGTGAGCTGCGTTCGGGGGATCTGTGTTGCAGAGTGAGCTGCGTTCATGGGATCTATGTGTTGTAGAGTTAGCTGCGTTCAGGGGATCTATGTGTTGGGGAGTGAGCTGCGTTCAGGGGATCTATGTGTTGCGGAGTGAGCTGCGTTCAGAGGATCTATGTGTTTGAGAGTGAGCTGTGTTCAGGGGATCTATGTGTTGGAGAGTGAGCTGCGTTAAGGAGATCTATGTGTTGGAGAGTGAGCTGCGTTCAGGGGATCTATGTGTTGCAGAGTTATCTGCGTTTGGGGGATCTATGTGTTGGAGAGTGAGCTGCGTTCAAGGGATCTAGGTGTTGGAGAGTGAGCTGCGTTCAGGGGATCTAGGTGTTGGAGAGTGAGCTGCGTTCAGGGGATCTATGTGTTGCAGAGTGATCTGCGTTCAGGGGATCTATGTGTTGCAGAGCGATCTGCGTTCAGGGGATCTGTGTGTTGCAGAGTGAGCTGCGTTCAGGGGATCTAGGTGTTGGAGAGTGAGCTGCGTTCAGGGGATCTAGGTGTTGGAGAGTGACCTAAGTTCAGGGGATATATGTGTTGGAGAGTGAGCTGCGTTCAGGGGATCTATGTGTTGGAGAGTGACCTGCGTTCAGGGGATCTATGTGTTGGAGAGTGAGCTGCGTTCAGGTGATCTATGTGTTTGAGAGTGAGCTGCGTTTAGGAGATCTATGTGTTGCAGACTGAGCTGTGTTCAGGAGATCTATGTGTTGGAGAGTGAGCTGCGTTCAGGGGATCTATGTGTTGCAGAGTGATCTGCGTTCAGGTGATCTATGTGTTGCAGAGTGATCTGCGTTTAGGAGATCTATGTGTTGCAGACTAAGCTGCGTTCAGGGGATCTATGTGTTGGAGAGTGAGCTGCGTTCAGGGGATCTAGGTGTTGGAGAGTGAGCTGCGTTCAGGGGATCTAGGTGTTGTAGAGTTAGCTGCTTTCAGGGGATCTATGTGTTGCAGAGTGAGCTATGTTCAGGGGATCTATGTGTTGCGTAGTGAGCTATGTTCAGGGGATCTGTGTGTTGCAGACTGAGCTATGTTCAGGGGATCTGTGTGTTGGAGAGTGAGCTGCGTTCGGGGGATCTATGTGTTGCAGAGTGAGCTGCGTTTGGGGGATCTATGTGTTGGAGAGTGAGCTGCGTTCAAGGGATCTAGGTGTTGGAGAGTGAGCTGCGTTCAGGGGATCTAGGTGTTGGAGAGTGAGCTGCGTTCAGGGGATCTATGTGTTGCAGAGTGAGCTGCGTTTGGGGGATCTGTGTGTTGCAGAGTGAGCTGCGTTCAGGGGATCTAGGTGTTGGAGAGTGAGCTGCGTTCAGGGGATCTAGGTGTTGGAGAGTGAGCTGCGTTCAGGTGATCTATGTGTTCGAGAGTGAGCTGCGTTCAGGAGATCTATGTGTTGCAGACTAAGCTGCGTTCAGGAGATCTATGTGTTGGAGAGTGAGCTGCGTTCAGGGGATCTAGGTGTTGGAGAGTGAGCTGCGTTCAGGGGATCTAGGTGTTGTAGAGTTAGCTGCTTTCAGGGGATCTATGTGTTGCAGAGTGAGCTATGTTCAGGGGATCTATGTGTTGCGTAGTGAGCTATGTTCAGGGGATCTGTGTGTTGCAGACTGAGCTGCGTTCAGGAGATCTATGTGTTGGAGAGTGAGCTGCGTTCAGGGGATCTATGTGTTGCAGAGTGATCTGCGTTCAGGGGATCTATGTGTTGCAGAGCGATCTGCGTTCAGGGGATCTGTGTGTTGCAGAGTGAGCTGCGTTCAGGGGATCTAGGTGTTGGAGAGTGAGCTGCGTTCAGGGGATCTAGGTGTTGGAGAGTGAGCTGCGTTCAGGGGATCTATGTGTTGCAGACTGAGCTGCGTTCAGGAGATCTATGTGTTGGAGAGTGAGCTGCGTTCAGGGGATCTATGTGTTGCAGAGTGATCTGCGTTCAGGGGATCTATGTGTTGCAGAGCGATCTGCGTTCAGGGGATCTGTGTGTTGCAGAGTGAGCTGCGTTCAGGGGATCTAGGTGTTGGAGAGTGAGCTGCGTTCAGGGGATCTAGGTGTTGGAGAGTGAGCTGCGTTCAGGTGATCTATGTGTTTGAGAGTGAGCTGCGTTTAGGAGATCTATGTGTTGCAGACTGAGCTGTGTTCAGGAGATCTATGTGTTGGAGAGTGAGCTGCGTTCAGGGGATCTAGGTGTTGGAGAGTGAGCTGCGTTCAGGGGATCTAGGTGTTGGAGAGTGAGCTGCGTTCAGGGGATCTAGGTGTTGGAGAGTGAGCTGCGTTCAGGGGATCTAGGTGTTGGAGAGTGAGCTGCGTTCAGGTGATCTATGTGTTCGAGAGTGAGCTGCGTTCAGGAGATCTATGTGTTGCAGACTAAGCTGCGTTCAGGAGATCTATGTGTTGGAGAGTGAGCTGCGTTCAGGGGATCTAGGTGTTGGAGAGTGAGCTGCGTTCAGGGGATCTAGGTGTTGTAGAGTTAGCTGCTTTCAGGGGATCTATGTGTTGCAGAGTGAGCTATGTTCAGGGGATCTATGTGTTGCGTAGTGAGCTATGTTCAGGGGATCTGTGTGTTGCAGACTGAGCTATGTTCAGGGGATCTGTGTGTTGGAGAGTGAGCTGCGTTCAGGGGATCTAGGTGTTGGAGAGTGAGCTGCGTTCAGGGGATCTAGGTGTTGTAGAGTTAGCTGCTTTCAGGGGATCTATGTGTTGCAGAGTGAGCTATGTTCAGGGGATCTATGTGTTGCGTAGTGAGCTATGTTCAGGGGATCTGTGTGTTGCAGACTGAGCTATGTTCAGGGGATCTGTGTGTTGGAGAGTGAGCTGCGTTCGGGGGATCTATGTGTTGCAGAGTGAGCTAAGTTCGGGGGATCTGTGTTGCAGAGTGAGCTGCGTTCATGGGATCTATGTGTTGTAGAGTTAGCTGCGTTCAGGGGATCTATGTGTTGGGGAGTGAGCTGCGTTCAGGGGATCTATGTGTTGCGGAGTGAGCTGCGTTCAGAGGATCTATGTGTTTGAGAGTGAGCTGTGTTCAGGGGATCTATGTGTTGGAGAGTAAGCTGCGTTCAGGGGATCTATGTGTTGCAGAGTGAGCTGCGTTTGGGGGATCTATGTGTTGGAGAGTGAGCTGCGTTCAAGGGATCTAGGTGTTGGAGAGTGAGCTGCGTTCAGGGGATCTAGGTGTTGGAGAGTGAGCTGCGTTCAGGGGATCTAGGTGTTGGAGAGTGAGCTGCGTTCAGGGGATCTAGGTGTTGGAGAGTGAGCTGCGTTCAGGTGATCTATGTGTTCGAGAGTGAGCTGCGTTCAGGAGATCTATGTGTTGCAGACTAAGCTGCGTTCAGGAGATCTATGTGTTGGAGAGTGAGCTGCGTTCAGGGGATCTAGGTGTTGGAGAGTGAGCTGCGTTCAGGGGATCTAGGTGTTGTAGAGTTAGCTTCTTTCAGGGGATCTATGTGTTGCAGAGTGAGCTATGTTCAGGGGATCTATGTGTTGCGTAGTGAGCTATGTTCAGGGGATCTGTGTGTTGCAGACTGAGCTGCGTTCAGGAGATCTATGTGTTGGAGAGTGAGCTGCGTTCAGGGGATCTATGTGTTGCAGAGTGATCTGCGTTCAGGGGATCTATGTGTTGCAGAGTGAGCTGCGTTCAGGTGATCTATGTGTTCGAGAGTGAGCTGCGTTCAGGAGATCTATGTGTTGCAGACTAAGCTGCGTTCAGGAGATCTATGTGTTGGAGAGTGAGCTGCGTTCAGGGGATCTATGTGTTGGAGAGTGAGCTGCGTTCAGGGGATCTATGTGTTGGAGAGTGAGCTGAATTCAGGTGATCTATGTGTTCGAGAGTGAGCTGCGTTCAGGAGATCTATGTGTTGCAGACTAAGCTGCGTTCAGGAGATCTATGTGTTGGAGAGTGAGCTGCGTTCAGGGGATCTATGTGTTGGAGAGTGAGCTGCGTTCAGGGGATCTATGTGTTGGAGAGTGAGCTGCGTTCAGGTGATCTATGTGTTTGAGAGTGAGCTGCGTTCAGGAGATCTATGTGTTGCAGACTGAGCTGTGTTCAGGAGATCTATGTGTTGGAGAGTGAGCTGCGTTCAGGGGATCTATGTGTTGCAGAGTGATCTGCGTTCAGGCGATCTATGTGTTGCAGAGTGAGCTGCGTTCGGGGGATCTTTGTGTTGCAGAGTTAGCTGCGTTCAGGGGATCTGTGTGTTGGAGAGTGAGCTGCGTTCGGGGGATCTTTGTGTTGCAGAGTGAGCTGCGTTCAGGGGATCTGTGTGTTGGAGAGTGTCCTGCGTTCAGGGGATCTAGGTGTTGGAGAGTGAGCTGCTTTCAGGGGATCTATGTGTTGCAGAATGTGAGTTGGAAGCAGACGTTACAATACACCACCATTCAAAAGTTTGGGGTCACTTAGAAATGTCCTTGTTTTTTAAATAAAATAACTTTTTTTACCATTAAAATAAACATCAAATTGATCGGAAATACAGTGTAGACATTGTTAATGTTGTAAATGACTATTGTAGCTGGAAATGGCAGATTTTTTATGGAATATCTACATAGGCGTACAGAGGCCCATTATCAGCAACCATCACTCCTGTGTTCCAATGGCACATTGTGTTAGCTAATCCAAGCGTATAATTTTAAATGGCTAATTGATCATTAGAAAACCGTTTTGCAATTCTGTTAGCACAGCTGAAAACTGTTGTTCTGATTAAAGAAGCAATAAAACTGGGTTTCTTTAGACTAGTTGAGTATCTGTAGCATCAGCATTTTTGGGTTCGATTACAGACAAAAAATGGCCAGAATCAAAGACCTTTCTACTGAAACTTGTCAGTCTATACTTGTTCTGAGAAATGAAGGCTATTCCATGTGAGAAATTGCCAAGAAACTGACGATCTCGTACAACGCCATGTACTACTCCCTTCACAAGGAGTAGGTCTCTGTCCAGTGATTTTCTCATTGGGAAACGATATTTCTTAGGAACTTGTTTTCAGTTCCTACCGCTTCCACTGGATGTCACCAGTCTTTGGAATTTGGTTGAGGTTATTCCTTTGTGCAATGAAGAAGTACGGCCATCTAGGAACTGCGTAACACTGTTGAGAGTTGCGCAAGACTTGAAAAGTAGCTTGGTTTGTTGTCTTCCTGTATTGAACACCGATAGACCCGTCTTCAATTTGATCGATTATTAATACCTAAAGTTGTATTACAAAAGTAGTTTGAAATGTTTTGGCAAAGTTTACAGGCAACTTTTTAAATATTTTGTAGTGATGTTGCGCTAATTTGGAAGCAGTTTTTTTCTGGATCAAATGCGCCAAATAAAATTGACATTTTGGACATATATGGACGGGAATTAATCAATCAAAAGGACAATTTGTGATGTTTATGGGACATATTGGAGTGCCAACAAAAGAAGCCCCTCAAAGGTAAGGCATGTTTTATATTTTATTTCTGCTTTTTGTGTAGCGCCTGCAGGGTTGAAATATGCTACCCTCTTTGTTTACTGTTGTACTATCATCAGATAATAGCTTCTTATGCTTTCGCGGAAAAGCCATTTTAAAATCTGACATGTTGGCTGGATTCACAACGAGTGTAGCTTTAATTTAGTATCTTACATGTGTGATTTAATGTTAGATTTTTATATAATTTTATTTGAATTTGCCGCTCTGCATTTTCCCTGGCTTTTGGCCAAGTGGGACGCAAGCGTCCCCTAAACCATAAGAAGTTAAATAGTACCCACAAAACACCAGTCTCAATGTCAACAGTGAAGAGGCGACTCCGGGATGCTGGCCTTCTAGGCAGAGTTGCAAAGAAAAAGCCATATCTCAGACTGGCCAATAAAAATAAAATATTAAGATGGGCAAAAGAACACAGACACTGGACAGATTAACTCTCTTTCTTTCTCCCCTATAGCTTGTTCCCCTCCCCAGGGGTGGCTGTGCCCTTTGTCTCTGCTGTGCTGGGTAGGACCGGTTCTCTCTCTCTCTTTGTTCCCCTCCCCAGCGGTGGCTGTGCCCCCTGTCTCTGCGGTTGTCTCTGTGTCCTGATAGTGGACCTGAAGCTTGACAGGCGTCGTCTGAAGCCCTCTCCAGAGAAGAAGTAGAGCAGGGGGTCGAAACAGGAGTTGGAGGCAGCCAGACAGAGTGTCACCACCACACTCTTCTGCATGTACACCAGCTCTGAACAGGAAGTGGCAGTCTGGGACAGGAAGCTGAGGTGGACGGAGCGCTGGATGTGGTACGGCATGAAGCACAGCAGGAACGCCAGCATCACAATGACGATCATTCGGATAGCCTTAGACCCTGCCCCCTTCTGGCGCTGTGCAGTATGTTGCCGTGACAGCAGGGCCCGAATGATCCCGACGTAGCACAGCAGGATGACCAGGAAGGGAAGGACGAAGCCCACAGCCAATGATAAGTAGTTGAGCATGATGAGCTTCTTAAGCCCGCCCCCTGTTCTGCGCTCTGGAGGCTCGAAGCACTTGGTCTTATTGGTGGCTGGGTGGAGGTGTTGACCAGTCATGAGGAAGGGGGAGGAGACAGTGCAGATGAACACCCAGATACAGACACACACCAGACGGGCACGACGCTCTGAGACCAGGCGCAGGTTCTGCACGGGGAACACGATGGCGAGGAAGCGTGTGACGGACATGGCAGTCATGAAGAACACGCTGCAGTAGAGGTTCACGTAGAGGGCATAGGACGAAAGTCTGCACAGGAAGTCTCCCAGGTTCCAATGACCCTGAGGGAGAGGGTCAACCACAACAATCATTTATTTTAATAGCATCTTAAAGACCGGGATTCATTCAAAGGTGCATTGTTGACAATGTTTCCCCGAAGTAAAATACCTGTAAAAGTCAAGTGAAATACGCATGTCGACAACTCACCTTTGATTGAGTTTGGCCAAAACTATGTTACAGAGCACACCCCCCCCCCTCCCGGAAACAAGAGGTAGAAATAGTCCTACCTTATTAACGTAGTAGAGGACCCGTAGGGGCAGCGTGGAGACACACAGCAGGTCGGACACGGCCAGGTTCAACATGTAGATGTGGAACGCAGAACGCTGACGGAACGTTTTAACCAGAACCAACAAGGCGAACCCATTACCGGCCAGGCCGAACACGGTGATGATAGAGTACACCGTAGAGTACACCTGGAGAGACAGAAACACCTGGTAACAAACAGATACACAAACAGATACACCTGGAGAGACAGAAACACCTGGTAACAAACAGATACACAAATAGATGCACCTGGAGTGACAAACACCTGGTAAGACAAACACCTGGTAACAAACAGATACACAAATAGATGCACCTGGAGAGACAAACACCTGGTAACAAACAGATACACAAATAGATGCACCTGGAGAGAAAAACACCTGGTAACAAATATATACACAAATAGATGCACCTGGAGAGACAAACACCTGGTAACAAATAGATACACAAATAGATGCACCTGGAGAGAAAAACACCTGGTAACAAATATATACACAAATAGATGCACCTGGAGAGACAAACACCTGGTAACAAAAAGATACACAAATAGATGCACCTGGAGAGAAAAACACCTGGTAACAAACAGATACACAAATAGATGCACCTGGAGAGAAAAACACCTGGTAACAAATATATACACAAATAGATGCACCTGGAGAGACAAACACCTGGTAACAAATATATACACAAATAGATGCATCTGGAGAGACAAACACCTGGTAACAAATAGATAAACCTGGAGAGACAAACACCTGGTAACAAATATATACGCAAATAGATACACCTGGAGAGACAAACACCTGGTAACAAATATATACACAAATAGATGCATCTGGAGAGACAAACACCTGGTAACAAATAGATAAACCTGGAGAGACAAACACCTGGTAACAAATATATACACAAATAGATGCACCTGGAGAGACAAACACCTGGTAACAAATAGATACACAAATAGATGCATCTGGAGAGACAAACACCTGGTAACAAATAGATACACCTGGAGAGACAAACACCTGGTAACAAATATATACACCTGGAGAGACAAACACCTGGTAACAAATAGATACACCTGGAGAGACAAACACCTGGTAACAAACAGATAAACAAATTGATACACCTGTAGAGACAAACACCTGGTAACAAATAGATGCACCTGGAGAGACAGAAACACCTGGTAACAAATAGATACATAAATAGATGCACCTGGAGAGACAAACACCTGGTAACAAACAGATACACAAATAGATACACCTGGTGAGACAAACACCTGGTAACAAACAGATACACAAATAGATACACCTGGTGAGACAAACACCTGGTAACAAATAGATGCACCTGGAGAGACAAACACCTGGTAACAAATAGATACACAAATAGATGCACCTGGAGAGACAAACACCTGGTAACAAACAGATACACAAATAGATACACCTGGAGAGACAAACACCTGGTAACAAATAGATAAACCTGGAGAGAGAATCACCTGGTAACAAACATGTTTTTGTGCCTCTACACAAGCCTGTCTCAGGAGTTCTACAGGCAATTTGTTTGACCTCATGTCTTTGTTTTTGCACTGACATGCACTGTAAACTGTGGGGCCTTTAAGAGACAGGTGTGTGCCTTTCCAAATCATATCAAATCAACTGAATTTACCACAGGTGGACTCCAAGTTGTAGAAACATCTCAAGGATGATCAATGGAAACATGATGCTCCTGAGCTCGATTGAGTCTCATAGCAAAGGGTCTGAATACTTACAGTACCAGTCATAGTTTTGGACACACCGACTCATTCAAGGGTTTTTCTTTATTTTGACTATTTTCTATATTGTAGAATAATAGTGAAGACATCAAAACTATCAAATAACACATATGGAATCATGTAGTAACCAGGCAGAAGAAAAATCTAAAAAGTACCATAAAAGTTCGTAGAAACATGTCAAACGATGTTTATAATCAATCCTCAGGTTGTTTATGTCATAAATAATCGATCATATTTCAACCGGACAATAGCTTCGTCAATAGAAAAGGAAAAAAAAGAAAGGCGTGCTCTCGGTCACACGCAGGACTCATGTCTGGAAATTTCCACTGTCCTGAAAGTGGTGTTTCGCCCTCAGTTTTCAGAGTAAAAGCCTGAAACAATGCCTAAAGACTGGTCACATGTAGTGGAAGCCACAGAGCTCTTGAACTGGGTCATAAGGCTTTGTATGGTGGATAGGCTTTCAATGGAAAAACAGCCATTTCAATATAATAGCATTTCCTGGATAGATTTTCCTCAGGTTTCTGCCTGCCATATCAGTCCTGTTATACTCACAGACATTATTTTAACAGTTTTGGAAACTTCAGAGTGTTTTCTATCCAAATTATATGCATATCCTAGCTTCTGGGCCTGAGTAGCAGGCAGTTTACTTTGGGCACGCTTTTCATCCAAAATTCTGAATGCTGCCTCCTATCCCAAAAACGTTTTTAAAAAGGGGGAGATCCAACTGTTTGGAATAATTATAGGCCAATCGCAAAGCTGTCACCCCTGGTGAAAATACTTGAAACCCTTAGTTAGTTCCACAGCCAGAAGAGGACCCCTCCCCTCATAGCCTGGTTCCTCTCTAGGTTTCTTCCTAGGTTTTGGCCTTTCTAGGGAGTTTTTCCAAGCCACCGTGCCACCTACACCTGCATTGCTTGCTGTTTGGGGTTTTAGGCTGGGTTTCTGTACAGTACTTTGAGAAATCTGCTGATGAAAGAAGGGCTATATAAATAAATTTGATTTGATTTTGATTTGATTTGAACAGCTAAAATAGTTTCTCCGAACAATATGGGAGAAATCGGACTCTTGCGCTTACGTGTCAGGACTGTTCTCTTGGTACTTAACCATGTCTCTGGACTTCATACATCTCCTGAAATATGTGGCGTTAAAGACTCTGGTGACTCTGGATTCGCGTTCAACTGCTGTCTGTAAATCCATATGTTGTAACCCTCAATCTAGACTTGCCATTATCTTTCTGCTTCTATTGTCTGGAAATGTCCAGTCTAAACCAGGTCCTGACATTCTTACTCGAAATAAGTAGTCAGAGTGGCCTGAAGTTTTTGCATATAAATGTAAGAATTCTTCTGCCGAAGCTTGATTTTGTGAATATATGGATAAAAACTGCCGACCCTGATGTACAGTATTTATGCTTTCTGAAACCTTGCTTAAAAAATCTATTACTGACAAAAATATTGGCATAAATGGTTACAATGTGTTTCGTACAGATCGTAAATCTAAGGGTGGTGGTGCTGTATATGTAAATATTGTTGTATCTTGTTGTTATAGAGTATCTGTCTTTGAACCTAAACCTTGGCTCAACTTTAAATATTGTTGTATCTTGTTGTTATAGACCTCCATCTGCTACTGTTGGCTCTCTGGATTGCATTTTTAAATTGTTATCACAGAATGTCAATTCTGAGTTTGTCCTGATGGGTGATCTGAATCAGGACTGGTTAACATCTAGCGCTGATCAACTTAAATTCTGTGCAATATCTATAATCTCACTCAGATTGTCAACAGTGTAACGAGGTTGAATACAAAATATCAAATTACATAAGTGAGAGATGGTAAAATTCCTAAGAAATCTCCACGTGTACGAAAAGAAACTGGAAGCGGTTTGACATTCCAGGTTTTTTACATGATGTATCAAGCATTGAATGGAATAGAATGGAATTAATCCCTGATGTTGAACTATCCTTTTCTTACTTCCACAACGCATTCCAGGATGCATGCAATAGGCCCCTTTAAATAGATTCAGGATTAAGGGCAGAGAGAACCCTTGGTTTACTAAGGAACTTACAAAAAATCATAGAGGGACTAGATTGGCAGATGATTGAATGACTTTTAAACGTCTTCGAAATATGGGTGTGGCTATGATCCATAAATTGAAAGCAGACCACTACCTGAAATCTATTTCACAAAATGTAAATAATCCATCCAAATTTTGGCAAGTAATGAAGGGTTTGGAGTGCAAAAAAGATACACAGCTTCCCAAACAATTGTTGGTAGACACACAGATTGTAACTGAGAGAACCTCCATTCTGAAAGCCTTGAATACGCATTTCTTAGATGCAGGCAGTTTTTTTGAAAAGGTCAAAGGTATAATTGAGCCACCTATGAATTTACCTGACACCCCTGTGTACTCCTTCACCAGGTTCTCTTTTTCATCTTTCTCTGTTTCAGAAGTGTGTAAAGCCCTGAAAGAAATTGATAAAAAATAATCCCCTGGTCCTGATGATCTAGACCCTACACCTAGCTGCAGACATCATTGCTCCCCCTTAACATGTATTTTTAACCTCACGCTTGATGTAAAGGAAATCCCCAAGTTATGGAAATCTGCTTTTGTACGGCCTCTCCTGAAAGGTGGAGATCCTTCGCTACTTGACAACTATTGACCCATATCAAAATTGTCTGTACTGTTAAAGGTACTGGAGTCCTTAGTTAGTAGGCAGCTAAAGGTCTTCTTCTGAGAAAACAACATCTTAAATGGAATGCAATCAGGTTTTAGGTCTGGCCACAGCACTGTTTCAGCAACATTGAAGGTTTTAAATAACATCCACTGTGCTCTTGATAAGAAGTTACATTGTGTGTCTGTTTTTATTGATTTGTCAAAGGCTTTTGACACCGTGGACCATGCTGTGTTAGTGCAAAAGTTAAAATGTTGTTGAATTACTTGCACTAGATTGGTTTATAAATAACCTATAAAATTGTACACAATGTGTAATGGTGGATGGTTATAAATCTGAGTCCATAGAGATGTGCTCAGGTGTTCCGCAAGGTTCTATTTTGGGTCCACTGTTGTTCATTTTGTATATCAACAACATTGGGGATCTAATTGAAACAGCGGATGTTCATTTTTATGCAGATGATACTGTTCTTTATTCAAGTGGTAGTAATTTATCTTTAGCTTTGAAAATACCCAACGAGCATTTAACATCATACAACAGAATCTGTATGATTTAAAGCTGATTCTAAATTCGGGTAAAACAAAATGCATGGCATTTTCACATGCCAGGCATGTTACAAATCATGTCATTACCACATTGGCTGGACATACTATAGAGCAAGTTAAAGTGTACACATATTTGGGTGTGTGGGTTGATGATAAGCTGAGCTTCACTGTGTATGTAGAGAACTTGATAAGGAAGCTCAAGCTGAAAATAGGATTTTATTACCGGCATAAGGCTTCTTTTTCTTTTGAGGCCAGGAAGGAGCTGGTATGATGTACATTACTGTCGGTTTTAGATTTTAGTGATGTTATATATATGCAGGCCTCAGCCACTACCCTGAGAGCACTTGATTCAGTGTATCATGCAGCCCTCAGGTTCATTACAAATCAGAAACGTCTAACACATCATTGTGATTTCTATAGCGCTGTTGGCTGGTCGTCATTGACCTTGCGTTGTCTTAAACACTGGTATACACTGATTTATAAGGCCATATTGTAGGCTTAAACACTGGTATACACTGATTTATAAGGCCATATTGTAGGCTTAAACACTGGTATACACTGATTTATAAGGCCATATTGGGTAAAATGCCATTTTATTTCTGTTCTTTTTTAGTCAGGTCAGTAAATACATATCTATTACGGTCCCATTCTCATTTGCTTCTAACAGTACCAAAAATTAGGACAGGTCATGGTAGTTTTAGTTACTTAGTGCCGTGGTCCTGGAATTCTCTCCTGAACATTTTAAAATGTGATGATCTAGTTTCGTTGGTGGAGTTTAAACACTTGATCGATGTATATATCATAGAAGATTGTATTTGTTTTTAGGCCAGCTGTTTTTAGTCAAGACGTTTGTGTTTTTAATGTAAAATGTTATTGTTGTACTGTATGTGTGTTTATAGTTTTGTTTAATGTTGTGTTAGTTTATGTAAATAGTTTTGTCTGAAACGTTGTTCCCCCTGCTGCTATTGGACCAGGTCTCTCTTGGAAAAGAGATGTTATCTCAATGAGAAAAACCTGGATAAATAAAGGTAAAATAAATCCTAATAAAACCTACGATCACATACCTTTTCCACTCAATGGAGAGTTGAGTTGTAGCAGGGTGTTGCGTTCCCTCCGCCAAGAGGCGTACGTATCAGAGATGTCCAGGGCCAGTTTATTACTGGCCACCCATTCCAAAACAGATCAACTCTTTGTTAAGGGTTTCAGTGAGGGTCATCCATTTTCAGATAAGAGGTCTGATTTTTCTCCATGTAATGACTATATGGTAGCTATGTCATTTTGCAGACACTTATGCAAAGCGATGTACAGTCATCCTCATTCCAAATACTGTACAGTTCCTTATATATATATATATATATATATATATATGTGTGTATAGACCCATGGACCATGGTTACTCTGAACATGCTGCTTCTGTTAGATTGATTGGCTAGTGGTATCTCTCATTGCACAGCCATAGAATAGAAGCATATCAATGAGTGGGCATCTGGCCTATGCATGGGGGGGGGGGGGGGGGTCAGATAGGGAGACAGATGGTTACCTGGTTACGGAATTCATCGATAGATGGACAGTTGGTGACGTTGTACCTCAGAGTCACGTTGTCAAACTCCTCTAGATCCATATCTGTAACACAGACAGAGAGCATAAAGAGAGAGGAAGACAGACAGTATGAGAAAACATGTTTCTACAGAGTTCAGGTAGGCCTCCGCACATCATGAAAGAAAGTTGGAGGTGTTTTCAACAATGACAGGAATCCCATACTAGGGCATAACCAGGAAACACTTTCAGTTTTCCAGTCATATTCAGTGGTTTTATGTTTGCTTTGACCAAATGGAGCCAGCTGCATACCACCCTGCATACCACTGCTGGCTTGCTTCTGAAGCAGGTTTGGTCCTGGTCAGTCCCTGAATGGGAGACCAGATGCTGCTGGAAGTGGTGTTGGAAGGCCAGTAGGAAGCACTCTTTCCTCTGGTCTAAAAAAATATTCCAATGCCCCAAGGCAATGATTCGGGACACTGCCCTGTGTAGGGGGATGTTAAATGGGTGTTCTGACTCTCTAAGGTCATTAAAGATCCCATGGCACTTATCATTAGAATAGAGGTAAGAGTAGAGTAAGGGTGTTAACCCTGGTGTCCTGGTTAAATTCCCAATCTGGCCCTCAAACCATCACGGTCACCTAATAATCCCCAGTTTACATTTGGCTCATTCATCCCCCTCCTCTCCCCTGTAACTATTCCCAGGTTGTTGCTGTAAATGAGAATGTGTTCTCAGTCAATTTACCTGGTAAAATAACATAAATGTGATATTTAAAAGCTCTGGTGATTTTGAAGTAGATACACAAGACCAAAAGTATGTGGAAACCTGCTCATCAAATATCTCATTCCAAAATCATTAATATGAATTTGGTCCCCACCTTTGCTGCTATAACAGCCCCCACTGTCTAGTTGTCGGAACGTTGCTGCAGGCTCTTGCTTCCATTCAGCGACAAGAGCATTAGTGAGGTCGGGCACTGATAAGGCCTGGTTCACAGACAGCGTTCCAATTCATCCAAAAGGTGTTTGATGGGGTTGAGGTCAGGGCTCTGTGCAGACCAGTCAAGTTCTTCCACACTGATCTCGACAAACTATTTCTGTATGGACCTCGCTTCGTGCACAGGGGCATTGTCATGCTGAAACAGGAAAGGGCCTAATCCAAACTGTTGCCACAAAGTTGGAAGTGTATAACTTTAAACAGTATAACTTTAAACCGTCCCCTCACCCATACCCGGGCTCAAACCAGGGACCCTCTGCACACATCAACAACAGTCACCCACGAAGCATCGTTACCCATCGCTCCACAAAAGCCGCGGCCCTTGCAGAGCAAGGGGAACTACTACTTCAAGGTCTCAGAGCAAGTGACGTCACCGATTGAAACGCTATTTAGCGCGCACCACCGCTAACTAAGCTAGCCATTTCACATCCGTTACAGAAGCACATAATTGTTTACAATGTAATTGTATGCTTTAGTGTTAATATTTCCCTTCACTGGAACTAAGGGGCCCAAACCATGAAAAACAGCCCGACCAAACTTTACAGTTGGCACTATGCATTGGGGCAGGTAGCGTTCTCCTGGCATCTGCAAATCCCAGAATTGTCCATCAGACTGCCAGATGGTGAAGCGTTTATTCATCATACCAGAGAAAGTGTTTCCACAGCTCAAGAGTCCAATGGCGTAAGCTTTACACCACTCCAGACGACGCTTGGCATTGTGTCAGTTCCGAGGAGAAGAGAACAGCTATTGAGTCAGGACTGTTCTGTTCTGACAGTAACATTTATTGGGTCAGTACTGTTCTGTTCTGACAGTAACATCTATTGAGTCAGTACTGTTCTGTTCTGACAGTAACATCTATTGAGTCAGTACTGTTCTGTTCTGACAGTAACATCTATTTAGTCAGTACTGTTCTGTTCTAACAGTAACATCTATTGGGTCAGTAATGTTCTGTTCTGACAGTAACATCTATTGAGTCAGGTCTGTTCTGTTCTGACAGTAACATCTATTGGGTCAGTACTGTTCTGTTCTGACAGTAACATCTATTGAGTCAGGTCTGTTCTGTTCTGAGAGTAACATCTATTGGGTCAGTACTGTTCTGTTCTGACAGTAACATCTATTGAGTCAGGTCTGTTCTGTTCTGAGAGTAACATCTATTGGGTCAGTACTGTTCTGTTCTGACAGTAACATCTATTGGGTCAGTACTGTTCTGTTCTGACAGTAACATCTATTGAGTCAGTACTGTTCTGTTCTGACAGTAACATCTATTGAGTAAGGTCTGTTCTGTTCTGACAGTAACATCTATTGGGTCAGGTCTGTTCTGTTCTGACAGTAACATCTGTTGGGTCAGTACTGTTCTGTTCTGACAGTAACATCTATTGGGTCAGTACTGTTCTGTTCTGACAGTAACATCTGTTGGGTCAGTACTGTTCTGTTCTGACAGTAACATCTATTGAGTCAGTACTGTTCTGTTCTGACAGTAACATCTATTGAGTCAGGTCTGTTCTGTTCTGACAGTAACATCTATTGGGTCAGTACTGTTCTGTTCTGACAGTAACATCTATTGAGTCAGGTCTGTTCTGTTCTGACAGTAACATCTATTGGGTCAGTACTGTTCTGTTCTGACAGTACCATCTATTGAGTCAGGTCTGTTCTGTTCTGACAGTAACATCTATTGAGTAAGGTCTGTTCTGTTCTGACAGTAACATCTATTGAGTCAGGTCTGTTCTGTTCTGACAGTAACATCTATTGGGTCAGTACTGTTCTGTTCTGACAGTAACATCTACTGAGTCAGGTATGTTCTGTTCTGACAGTAACATCTATTGAGTCAGGTCTGTTCTGTTCTGGCAGTAACATCTATTGAGTCAGGTATTTTCTGTTCTGACAGTAACATCTATTGGGTCAGTACTGTTCTGTTCTGACAGTAACATCTACTGAGTCAGGTCTGTTCTGTTCTGACAGTAACATCTAATGAGTCAGGTCTGTTCTGTTCTGACAGTAACATCTAATGAGTCAGGTCTGTTCTGTTCTGACAGTAACATCTATTGAGTCAGGTCTGTTCTGTTCTGACAGTAACATCTATTGAGTCAGGTCTGTTCTGTTCTGACAGTAACATCTATTGGGTCAGTACTGTTCTGTTCTGACAGTAACATCTACTGAGTCAGGTATGTTCTGTTCTGACAGTAACATCTATTGAGTCAGGTCTGTTCTGTTCTGGCAGTAACATCTATTGAGTCAGGTATTTTCTGTTCTGACAGTAACATCTATTGGGTCAGTACTGTTCTGTTCTGACAGTAACATCTACTGAGTCAGGTCTGTTCTGTTCTGACAGTAACATCTAATGAGTCAGGTCTGTTCTGTTCTGACAGTAACATCTAATGAGTCAGGTCTGTTCTGTTCTGACAGTAACATCTATTGAGTCAGGTCTGTTCTGTTCTGACAGTAACATCTATTGAGTCAGGTCTGTTCTGTTCTGACAGTAACATCTATTGAGTCAGGTCTGTTCTGTTCTGACAGTAACATCTATTGAGTCAGGTCTGTTGTTGAGTCATGGAAATAGTAAAAAATAATAAGCTCCTTATGGAAAAATCAAGACACTTCTTGATGACTGCCATAGAAATGGGACAATCCTGTACAATTCTGTAACAGTAATGGTATTGGGGAACCCCAAACATTTTCATCTAGACTTTCACATAATCAAAGAGAGAGCTCAGCAGGATATGCTCTCTATTGAGAAAGATACACACATCCTGAGCATATCAGACCAGACCTCTTCATTATACAACTCCAAAGATGAGTCAACCTCCCAGCACAGAGCACTACTACCTCATTGAAATTAAGGATACATTCACCCAGCTGGAGGTAAGGCAGGTGGAGCTGGACCAGCAGGTGAACACACTCCAGTCAGCACCAAAACAATTAGTCCAGCTAAACATCATCCTTTCAACCAGACCTGCAGAGCTGGAGCTGGAGAGAGACATGTCTGCACTCTGGACAGAGCAGGTGAAAGTGCTCGAGGAGAAGGTTAGAACACCTACGTGTGACAGAACAACCCATTAGAGAGCTGGCCACCCCCACAGAAAAGCCAGCAGAACAGCCCAATCCAAACTCTGACCATAGCCTCCACATCACAGCAGGACAGACAAATGAAGAACCCCAAGCCCAGGGGATCCCACTCACCCCTGAGTACCCCCCATCAGCCACATAATAAAACACACAAATGACCCAGACGGAAACTGGGCTCTCAGGTAGTCCCATCCACCAAACTACCAAGTGTGAAACAGGGAAGGGACTCAGGTGGTATGCTAATTTGGTATAGAGCAGACCTAACTCACTCTATTAAATTAGTCAAAACAGGAGCATTTTACATTTGGCTAGAAAATTAAAAGGCGATGATCTCAAAAGAGAAAAATGTCCTCCTCTGTACTACCTATATCCCACCACTAGAATCCCCATACTTTAATGAAGACAATCATTTCCAGGCCCAGGGACATGCACTAGTCTGTGGCGATTGAAATGCCAGAACTGGACAAGAACCCGACACCCTCAGCACACAGTGGAACAAACACCTACATGGAGGTGACATCATTCCCTCCCCCATATGTCCCCCTAGACACAAAAATGGGTCACAACTCCTGCTTCTGAGACTCGTACTATCCACCTCTTGCATCTTAGCCTGAGTCCTGGTAACAGGACAAAATACAAACCCAACCCCAAAATAACTGTGGTGTTGATGGTATCGTCAATGACATGATTAAATATACAAACCACAAATTCCAATTGGCTATAATTTAACTCTTTAATTTTTACTTTAGCTCTGGCATGTTCCCCAATGTTTGGAACCAAGGACTGATCACCCAACTCCACAAAAGTGGAGACAAATTTGACCCCAATAATTACTGTGGGATATGCATCAACAGCAACCTTGCGAAAATCCTCTGCTTTATAATTAACAGCAGACTCGTACATTTCCTCATGAAAATAATGTATTGAGCAAATGTCAAATGGGCTTTTTACCAAATTACCGTATGACAGCCCACATATTCACCATGTGCACCCTAACTGACAAACAAACCAAAGCCAAGGCAAATTCTTCTCATGCTTTGTTGATTTCAAAAAATATTTTGACTCAATTTGTCATAAGGGTCTGTAATACAAATTGATGGAAAGTGTTGTTGGGGGACAAACATATAAAATTAATGTACACAAACAAGTGTGTGGTTATATTTGGCAAAAAACACAACAAAGCTATCACCTACAGAGAGATGAACCTGGAGAAGAGGCCCCTAAGCAAGCTGGTCCTGGGGCTCTGTTCACAAACACAAACAGACCCCACAGAGCCCCAGGACAGCAACACAGTTAGACCCAACCAAATCATGAGAAAACAAAAAGAGAATTACTTGACATATTGGATAGAATCAACAAAAAAAACTGAGCAAACTAGAATGCTATTTGTTAAACACGTGACCTGACAGACATCCTGTTAGTAGCTATGTTCAACACCTGACCTGACAGACATCCTGTTAGTAGCTATGTTAAACACCTGACAGACATCCTGCTAGTAGCTATGTTAACCACCTGACCTGACATACATCCTGTTAGTAGCTATGTTAAACACCTGACAGACATCCTGTTAGTAGCTATGTTAAACACCTGACAGACATCCTGTTAGTAGCTAAGTTAAACACCTGACAGACATCCTGCTAGTATCTATGTTAAACACCTGACCTGACAGACATCCTGCTAGTAGCTATGTTAAACACCTGACCTGACAGACATCCTGCTAGTAGCTATGTTAAACACCTGACAGACATCCTGTTAGTTGCTATGTTAAACACCTGACCTGACTGACATCCTGCTAGTAGCTATGTTAAACACCTGACAGACATCCTGCTAGTAGCTATGTTAAACACCTGACCTGACAGATATCCTGCTAGTAGTTATGTTAAACACCTAACAGATACCCTGCTAGTAGCTATGTTAAACACCTGACCTGACAGATGTCCTGTTAGAAGCTATGTTAAACACCTGACAGACATCCTGCTAGTAGCTATGTTAAACACCTGACAGACATCCTGCTAGTAGCTATGTTAAACACCTGACCTGACAGACATCCTGATAGTAGCTATGTTAAACACCTGACCTGACAGACATCCTGATAGTAGCTATGTTAAACACCTGACCTGACAGACATCCTGTTAGTAGCTATGTTAAACACCTGACAGACATCCTGCTAGTAGCTATGTTAAACACCTGACCTGACAGATATCCTGCTAGTAGCTATGTTAAACACCTGACCTGACAGACATCCTGATAGTAGCTATGTTAAACACCTGACCTGACAGACATCCTGATAGTAGCTATGTTAAACACCTGACCTGACAGACATCCTGTTAGTAGCTATGTTAAACACCTGACAGACATCCTGCTAGTAGCTATGTTAAACACCTGACAGACATCCTGCTAGTAGCTATGTTAAACACCTGACCTGACAGACATCCTGATAGTAGCTATGTTAAACACCTGACCTGACAGACATCCTGATAGTAGCTATGTTAAACACCTGACCTGACAGACATCCTGATAGTAGCTATGTTAAACACCTGACCTGACAGACATCCTGTTAGTAGCTATGTTAAACACCTGACAGACATCCTGATAGTAGCTATGTTAAACACCTGACCTGACAGACATCCTGTTAGTAGCTATGTTAAACACCTGACAGACATCCTGTTAGTAGCTATGTTAAACACCTGACAGACATCCTGTTAGTAGCTATGTTAAACACCTGACAGACATCCTGCTAGTATCTATGTTAAACACCTGACCTGACAGACATCCTGCTAGTAGCTATGTTAAACACCTGACCTGACAGACATCCTGCTAGTAGCTATGTTAAACAACTGACAGACATCCTGTTAGTAGCTATGTTAAACACCTGACCTGACAGACATCCTTCTAGTAGCTATGTTAAACACCTAACCTGACCTGACATCCTGCTAGTAGCTATGTTAAACACCTGACAGACATCCTGCTAGTAGCTATGTTAAACACCTGACAGACATCCTGCTAGTAGCTATGTTAAACACCTGACAGACATACTGTTAGTAGCTATGTTAAACACCTGACCTGACAGACATCCTGATAGTAGCTATGTTAAACACCTGACCTGACAGACATCCTGATAGTAGCTATGTTAAACACCTGACCTGACAGACATCCTGTTAGTAGCTATGTTAAACACCTGACAGACATCCTGCTAGTAGCTATATTAAACACCTGACAGACATCCTGATGGTAGCTATGTTAAACACCTGACCTGACAGACATCCTGTTAGTAGCTATGTTAAACACCTGACTGACATCCTGATAGTAGCTATGTTAAACACCTGACCTGACAGACATCCTGATAGTAGCTATGTTAAACACCTGACCTGACAGACATCCTTCTAGTAGCTATGTTAAACACCTGACAGACATCCTGCTAGTAGCTATGTTAAACACCTAACCTGACCTGACATCCTGCTAGTAGCTATGTTAAACACCTAACAGATATCCTGCTAGTAGCTATGTTAAAGACCTGACCTGACAGATGTCCTGCTAGTAGCTATGTTAAACACCTGACAGACATCCTGCTATTAGCTATGTTAAACACCTGACCTGACAGATATCCTGCAGTAGCTATGTTAAACACCTAACAGATATCCTGCTAGTAGCTATGTTAAACACCTGACCTGACAGATGTCCTGTTAGTAGCTATGTTAAACACCTGACAGACATCCTGCTAGTAGCTATGTTAAACACCTGACAGACATCCTGCTAGTAGCTATGTTAAACACCTGACAGACATCCTGATAGTAGCTATGTTAAACACCTGACCTGACAGACATCCTGTTAGTAGCTATGTTAAACACCTGACAGACATCCTGCTAGTAGCTATGTTAAACACCTGACCTGACAGATATCCTGCTAGTAGCTATGTTAAACACCTGACCTGACAGACATCCTGATAGTAGCTATGTTAAACACCTGACCTGACAGACATCCTGATAGTAGCTATGTTAAACACCTGACCTGACAGACATCCTGTTAGTAGCTATGTTAAACACCTGACAGACATCCTGCTAGTAGCTATGTTAAACACCTGACAGACATCCTGCTAGTAGCTATGTTAAACACCTGACCTGACAGACATCCTGATAGTAGCTATGTTAAACACCTGACCTGACAGATATCCTGATAGTAGCTATGTTAAACAACTGACCTGACAGACATCAATCAATCAATCAATCAAATTTATTTTATATAGCCCTTCGTACATCAGCTGATATCTCAAAGTGCTGTACAGAAACCCAGCCTAAAACCCCAAACAGCAAGCAATGCAGGTGAAGAAGCACGGTGGCTAGGAAAAACTCCCTAGAAAGGCCAAAACCTAGGAAGAAACCTAGAGAGGAACCAGGCTATGTGGGGTGGCCAGTCCTCTTCTGGCTGTGCCAGGTGGAGATTATAACAAAACATGGTCAAGATGTTCAAATGTTCATAAATGACCAGCATGGTCGAATAATAATAAGGCAGAATAGTTGAAACTGGAGCAGCAGCACCTAAACACCTGACCTGACATCCTGATAGTAGCTATGTTAAACACCTGACCTGACAGACATCCTGTTAGTAGCTATGTTAAACACCTGACAGACATCCTGTTAGTAGCTATGTTAAACACCTGACAGACATCCTGTTAGTAGCTATGTTAAACACCTGACAGACATCCTGCTAGTATCTATGTTAAACACCTGACCTGACAGACATCCTGCTAGTAGCTATGGTAAACACCTGACCTGACAGACATCCTGCTAGTAGCTATGTTAAACACCTGACAGACATCCTGTTAGTATCTATGTTAAACACCTGACAGACATCCTGCTAGTATCTATGTTAAACACCTGACAGACATCCTGCTAGTAGCTATATTAAACACCTGACAGACATCCTGATAGTAGCTATGTTAAACACCTGACCTGACAGACATCCTGTTAGTAGCTATGTTAAACACCTGACAGACATCCTGTTAGTATCTATGTTAAACACCTGACAGACATCCTGCTAGTATCTATGTTAAACACCTGACCTGACAGACATCCTGCTAGTAGCTATGTTAAACACCTGACCTGACAGACATCCTGCTAGTAGCTATGTTAAACACCTGACAGACATCCTGTTAGTAGCTATGTTAAACACCTGACCTGACAGACATCCTTCTAGTAGCTATGTTAAACACCTAACCTGACATCCTGCTAGTAGCTATGTTAAACACCTGACAGACATCCTGTTAGTTGCTATGTTAAACACCTGACCTGACTGACATCCTGCTAGTAGCTATGTTAAACACCTAACAGATATCCTGCTAGTAGCTATGTTAAACACCTGACCTGACAGATGTCCTGTTAGAAGCTATGTTAAACACCTGACAGACATCCTGCTAGTAGCTATGTTAAACACCTGACAGACATCCTGCTAGTAGCTATGTTAAACACCTGACAGACATCCTGCTAGTAGCTATGTTAAACACCTGACAGACATACTGTTAGTAGCTATGTTAAACACCTGACCTGACAGACATCCTGATAGTAGCTATGTTAAACACCTGACCTTACAGACATCCTGATAGTAGCTATGTTAAACACCTGACCTGACAGACATCCTGTTAGTAGCTATGTTAAACACCTGACAGACATCCTGCTAGTAGCTATATTAAACACCTGACAGACATCCTGATGGTAGCTATGTTAAACACCTGACCTGACAGACATCCTGTTAGTAGCTATGTTAAACACCTGACCTGACAGACATCCTGATAGTAGCTATGTTAAACACCTGACCTGACAGACATCCTGTTAGTAGCTATGTTAAACACCTGACAGACATCCTGCTAGTAGCTATGTTAAACACCTGACAGACATCCTGCTAGTAGCTATGTTAAACACCTGACAGACATCCTGTTAGTAGCTATGTTAAACACCTGACCTGACAGACATCCTGATAGTAGCTATGTTAAACACCTGACCTGACAGACATCCTGATAGTAGCTATGTTAAACACCTGACCTGACAGACATCCTGTTAGTAGCTATGTTAAACACCTGACAGACATCCTGCTAGTGGCTATATTAAACACCTGACAGACATCCTGATAGTAGCTATGTTAAACACCTGACCTGACAGACATCCTGTTAGTAGCTATGTTAAACACCTGACCTGACAGACATCCTGATAGTAGCTATGTTAAACACCTGACCTGACAGACATCCTGATAGTAGCTATGTTAAACACCTGACCTGACAGACATCCTTCTAGTAGCTATGTTAAACACCTGACAGACATCCTGCTAGTAGCTATGTTAAACACCTAACCTGACCTGACATCCTGCTAGTAGCTATGTTAAACACCTGACAGACATCCTGCTAGTAGCTATTTTAAACACCTGACAGACATCCTGCTAGTAGCTATGTTAAACACCTGACAGACATCCTGCTAGTAGCTATGTTAAACACCTGACAGACATCCTGCTAGTAGCTATATTAAACACCTGACAGACATCCTGTTAGTAGCTATGTTAAACACCTAACCTGACCTGACATCCTGCTAGTAGCTATGTTAAACACCTGACAGACATCCTGCTAGTAGCTATTTTAAACACCTGACAGACATCCTGCTAGTAGCTATGTTAAACACCTGACAGACATCCTGCTAGTAGCTATGTTAAACACCTGACAGACATCCTGCTAGTAGCTATATTAAACACCTGACAGACATCCTGTTAGTAGCTATGTTAAACACCTGACCTGACAGACATCCTGCTAGTAGCTATGTTAAACACCTGACAGACATCCTGCTAGTAGCTATATTAAACACCTGACAGACATCCTGATAGTAGCTATGTTAAACACCTGACCTGACAGACATACTGTTAGTAGCTATGTTAAACACCTGACAGACATCCTGTTAGTATCTATGTTAAACACCTGACAGACATCCTGCTAGTATCTATGTTAAACACCTGACAGACATCCTGCTAGTAGCTATATTAAACACCTGACAGACATCCTGATAGTAGCTATGTTAAACACCTGACCTGACAGACATCCTGTTAGTAGCTATGTTAAACACCTGACAGACATCCTGTTAGTATCTATGTTAAACACCTGACAGACATCCTGCTAGTATCTATGTTAAACACCTGACCTGACAGACATCCTGCTAGTAGCTATGTTAAACACCTGACCTGACAGACATCCTGCTAGTATCTATGTTAAACACCTGACAGACATCCTGTTAGTAGCTATGTTAAACACCTGACCTGACAGACATCCTTCTAGTAGCTATGTTAAACACCTAACCTGACATCCTGCTAGTAGCTATGTTAAACACCTGACAGACATCCTGTTAGTTGCTATGTTAAACACCTGACCTGACTGACATCCTGCTAGTAGCTATGTTAAACACCTAACAGATATCCTGCTAGTAGCTATGTTAAACACCTGACCTGACAGATGTCCTGTTAGAAGCTATGTTAAACACCTGACAGACATCCTGCTAGTAGCTATGTTAAACACCTGACAGACATCCTGCTAGTAGCTATGTTAAACACCTGACAGACATCCTGCTAGTAGCTATGTTAAACACTTGACAGACATACTGTTAGTAGCTATGTTAAACACCTGACCTGACAGACATCCTGATAGTAGCTATGTTAAACACCTGACCTGACAGACATCCTGATAGTAGCTATGTTAAACACCTGACCTGACAGACATCCTGTTAGTAGCTATGTTAAACACCTGACAGACATCCTGCTAGTAGCTATATTAAACACCTGACAGACATCCTGATGGTAGCTATGTTAAACACCTGACCTGACAGACATCCTGTTAGTAGCTATGTTAAACACCTGACCTGACAGACATCCTGATAGTAGCTATGTTAAACACCTGACCTGACAGACATCCTGTTAGTAGCTATGTTAAACACCTGACAGACATCCTGCTAGTGGCTATATTAAACACCTGACAGACATCCTGATAGTAGCTATGTTAAACACCTGACAGACATCCTGTTAGTAGCTATGTTAAACACCTGACAGACATCCTGTTAGTATCTATGTTAAACACCTGACAGACATCCTGCTAGTATCTATGTTAAACACCTGACCTGACAGACATCCTGCTAGTAGCTATGTTAAACACCTGACCTGACAGACATCCTGCTAGTATCTATGTTAAACACCTGACAGACATCCTGTTAGTAGCTATGTTAAACACCTGACCTGACAGACATCCTTCTAGTAGCTATGTTAAACACCTAACCTGACATCCTGCTAGTAGCTATGTTAAACACCTGACAGACATCCTGTTAGTTGCTATGTTAAACACCTGACCTGACTGACATCCTGCTAGTAGCTATGTTAAACACCTAACAGATATCCTGCTAGTAGCTATGTTAAACACCTGACCTGACAGATGTCCTGTTAGAAGCTATGTTAAACACCTGACAGACATCCTGCTAGTAGCTATGTTAAACACCTGACAGACATCCTGCTAGTAGCTATGTTAAACACCTGACAGACATCCTGCTAGTAGCTATGTTAAACACCTGACAGACATACTGTTAGTAGCTATGTTAAACACCTGACCTGACAGACATCCTGATAGTAGCTATGTTAAACACCTGACCTGACAGACATCCTGATAGTAGCTATGTTAAACACCTGACCTGACAGACATCCTGTTAGTAGCTATGTTAAACACCTGACAGACATCCTGCTAGTAGCTATATTAAACACCTGACAGACATCCTGATGGTAGCTATGTTAAACACCTGACCTGACAGACATCCTGTTAGTAGCTATGTTAAACACCTGACCTGACAGACATCCTGATAGTAGCTATGTTAAACACCTGACCTGACAGACATCCTGTTAGTAGCTATGTTAAACACCTGACAGACATCCTGCTAGTGGCTATATTAAACACCTGACAGACATCCTGATAGTAGCTATGTTAAACACCTGACCTGACAGACATCCTGTTAGTAGCTATGTTAAACACCTGACCTGACAGACATCCTGATAGTAGCTATGTTAAACACCTGACCTGACAGACATCCTGATAGTAGCTATGTTAAACACCTGACCTGACAGACATCCTTCTAGTAGCTATGTTAAACACCTGACAGACATCCTGCTAGTAGCTATGTTAAACACCTAACCTGACCTGACATCCTGCTAGTAGCTATGTTAAACACCTGACAGACATCCTGCTAGTAGCTATTTTAAACACCTGACAGACATCCTGCTAGTAGCTATGTTAAACACCTGACAGACATCCTGCTAGTAGCTATGTTAAACACCTGACAGACATCCTGCTAGTAGCTATATTAAACACCTGACAGACATCCTGTTAGTAGCTATGTTAAACACCTGACCTGACAGACATCCTGTTAGTAGCTATGTTAAACACCTGACCTGACAGACATCCTGCTAGTAGCTATGTTAAACACCTGACCTGACAGACATCCTTCTAGTAGCTATGTTAAACACCTAACCTGACCTTACATCCTGCTAGTAGCTATGTTAAACACCTGACAGACATCCTGTTAGTAGCTATGTTAAACACGTGACAGACATCCTGCTAGTAGCTATGTTAAACACCTGACAGACATCCTGCTAGTAGCTATGTTAAACACCTGACCTGACAGACATCCTGTTAGTAGCTATGTTAAACACCTGACACCTCACTTTTCATTTTGTTTCACCTCTGAGATTACAGTTTTTCAGTAAACAGCTGGGAAATATAAGACATAGACAAACATCCTGCTCAGGTACAAGGAAGTGTGTGTGTGCGTGTGTGTGTGTGCGTGTGTGTGCTTGTGCGTGTGTTAGTGTGTTTGTCCAGGCCCCAGGTTGAATAGAGTGCCCATTCTCTTCATAGTAGACTAGTGTTTTCCAGGGTGCCATTTGGGACACACTTAAGATGTTTGTAGGCAGAGGACATGTACAATACATCTAGATAGATGTTGTCATTCATGATCATCTGTCCACTAAATAAGCTATACAAGTAATTCAAACAATATAAACTACATTTAAACAATATAAACTATATACCTCCTGGTGGTTCAACTACAATGTTAGCTGGAGGCCAGACCACTGGTCCTCCTGGTAGTTTAAATTCAATGTTAGCTGCAGTCCAGCCCACTAGTCCTCCTGGTGCCCACTGGTCCTCCTGGTAGTTTAACTACAATGTTAGCTGTAGGCCAGAACAGTGGTCCTCCTGGTAGTTTAACTACAATGTTAGCTGTAGTCCAGAACACTGGTCCTCCTGGTAGTTTAACTACAATGTTAGCTGTAGTCCAGAACACTGGTCCTCCTGGTAGTTTAACTACAATGTTAGCTGTAGTCCAGAACACTGGTCCTCCTGGTAGTTTAACTACAATGTAAGCTGTAGGCCAGAACACTGGTCCTCCTGGTAGTTTAACTACAATGTTAGCTGGAGGCCAGAACAGTGGTCCTCCTGGTAGTTTAACTACAATGTTAGCTGTAGTCCAGAACACTGGTCCTCCTGGTAGTTTAACTACAATGTTAGCTGTAGTCCAGAACACTTGTCCTCCTGGTAGTTTAACTAGTATGTTAGCTGTAGTCCAGAACACTGGTCCTCCTGGTAGTTTAACTACAATGTTAGCTGTAGGCCAGAACACTGGTCCTCCTGGTAGTTTAACTACAATATTAGCTGGAGGCCAGAATACTGGTCCTCCTGGTATTTTAACTACAATGTAAGCTGTAGTCCAGAACATTGGTCCTCCTGGTAGTTTAACTACAGTGTTAGCTGGAGGCCAGAACAGTGGTCCTCCTGGTAGTTTAACTACAATGTTAGCTGTAGTCCAGAACACCGGTCCTCCTGGTAGTTTAACTACAATGTTAGCTGTAGTCCAGAACACTGGTCCTCCTGGTAGTTTAACTACAATGTTAGCTATAGTCCAGAATACTGGTCCTCCTGGTAGTTTAACTACAATGTTAGCTGTAGTCCAGAACACTGGTCCTCCTGGTAGTTTAACTACAATGTTAGCTGTAGTCCAGAACACTGGTCCTCCTGGTAGTTCAACTACAATTGATTGTTTGGCCCCATTTAATTTGTGCCCTTGTTCCCTGTAACGTTGCCCCAAGGGGTATAGCTCGACCTCTTGATGAAGAATATGTCTGAGGTCCATCGGTACCTTGTGAGCTTTTGTGAAGGCTCTTACAATACACATGACTTCCAGACGTGTCTGCTTGTCCCCTAACATCTTACTAGAAAAGCTGAAACTTTTTCTTAACAAATAACAAAAAGAAAACCAGGCCCATCGTGGACACCGACGTCTTGCTCCCAGACAAATTAAACAACTTCTTTGCACGCTTTGAGGACAATACAGTGCCACCGACATGGCCCGCGACCAAAGACTGTGGGCTCTCCTTCTCCATGGCCGACGTGAGTAAAACATTTAAACGTGTTAACCCTCTGAAGGCTGCCAGGGAAGACGGCATCCCTAACCGCGTCCTCAGAGCATGCGCAGACCAGCTGGCTTGTGTGTTTATGGACATTTTCAATCAATCGCTATCCCGGTCTGTTGTCCCCACATGCTTCAAGAGGGCCATCATTGTTCCTGTTCCCAGACAGCAAACGTAACTGAACTAAATGACTATCGCGTGCTATGGGGATAGCACTCACTTCTGTCATCATGAAGTGCTTTGAGAGACTAGTCAAGGATCATATCACCTCCACCCTACCTGATACCCTCGACCCACTCCAATTTGATTACCGCCCCAAAAGGTCCACAGACGATGCAATCGGCTGCACACTGCCCTATCCCATCTGGACAAGAAGAATACCTATGTAAGAATGCTGTTCATTGACCACAGCTCAGTATTTAAAACCATAGTACCCTCCAAACTCATCAAGCTTGAGTCCCTGGGTCTTGGCCCCGCCATGTGCAACTGGGTCCTGGACTTTTTCGACGGACCACTCCCAGGTGGTGAAGGTAGGAAACAACATCTCCACCCCACTGATCCTCAACACTGGGGCCCCACAAGGGTGCGTTCTCAGCCATCTCCTGTACTCCCTGTTCAACCATGACTGCGTGGCCATGCACACCTCCAACTCAAATCATCAAGTTTGCAGATTACACTACAGTGATAGGCTTGATTACCAACAACGAGACAGGAGGAGGTGAGGGTCAGGAAAATAACCTCTCACCCAATGTCAACAAAACAAAGGAGATGATCGTGGACTTCAGGAAACAGCAGAGGGTCCACCCCCTCCTATACACATTGGCGGGACAGTAGTGGAGAAGGTGTAAAGTTTTAAGTTCCTTGGTGTACACATCACGGACAAACTGAAATGGTCCACCCACACAGATATCGTGGTGAAGAAGGCGCAATAGCGCCTCTTCGACCTCAGGAGGCTGAAGAAATTTGGCCTGTCACCTAAAACCCTCACAAACTTTTACAGATGCACAATCGAGAGCATCCTGCCTGTCAAGTAAACATAAAAAAATTATTCAGGAGACAGGCGCAGGAATGCGTAATAGGAGTTTTTATTTTACCAAATTACAGAGTGCCGAGTAAAGGCACAGGGACAAAGACCAAACAAACACCTATACAAAACACAGGGTTGAGACCCAAACAGAAGAGCTAGGAGTACCTCGAATAAATAACATAATCGCACAATGATTATCACACGGGACAAGACCTGTAATCATCTGCGCAATCCACAATGGCACTAAAGCGAAAAAACACACAGCACAGGTACAAGACCAACGGACATAGTAACAATAATCGACAGGACAATGGTAAACCAAGGACACACTTATTCAATCACTCGGAATGTGCGTAATGAAAGTTCCAGAGAGATCATGACACTGTCGGCTGTAACACCGCCTGGTAAGGCAACTGCACTGCCCTCAACCGCAAGGCTCTCCGGAGGATAGTGTGGTCTGCACAACGCATCACCGGGGGAGGGGCAAACTACCTGCCCTCCAGGACACCTACACCACCCGATGTCACAGGAAGGACAAAAAGATCATCAAGGCCTGTTCACCCCGTTATCATCCAGAAGGCGAGGTCAGTACAGGTGCATCAAAGTAGGGACAGAGACTGAAAAACAGCTTCTATCTCAAGGCCATCAGACTGTTAAACAGTCATCACTAACACAGAGAGGCTGCTGTCTACATAGAGATTCATATCACTGGCCACTTTAATAATGGATTTAATAAAGGTATCACTAGCCACTTTAAATAATGCCACTTTAATAACGTTTACATACCTTACATTACTCATCTCATATGTATATACTGTATTCTATACCATCTAATGCATCTTGCCTATGCCGCACAGCCATCGCTCATCCATTTATTTATATGTACATATTCTTATTCCATCCCCTTACATTGTGTGTATAATTTGTTAGATTACTTGTTAGCTATTACTGCACTGTCAGAACTAGAAGCACAAGCATTTTGCTACGCTCGCATTAACATCTGCTAACCATGTGTATGTGACCAATAAAATTTGATTTGATTTGGTGTATAGACGTAATGACATTTTAAATGTCTTTATTCTTTTGGAACTTCTGTGAGTGTAATGTTTACTGTTAATTTTAATTGTTTATTTCACTTTTGTTTATTATCTATTTCACTTGTTAACATGTTTCCCATTCCAATAAAGCCCTTGAATTGAATTAAATTGAGCGAGAGAGAGCAAGTGAGAAAGCCTCACTTATCCTGCTGGATGTCTAAGAGAGAGAGTTCCAGCTTGAGAGGTCCAGGTGGATTTCTTTATTTTATTTCACCTTTATTTAACCAGGTAGGCTAGTTGAGAACAAGTTCTCATTTACACCTGCGACCTGGCCAAGATAAAGCATAGCAGTGTGAACAGCCAACAACACAGAGTTACACATAGAGTAAACAATAAACAAGTCAATAACACAGTAGAAAGAAAAAAAATAGTCTATATACATTGTGTGCAAAAGGCATGAGGAGGTAGGCGGATAATTACATAATTACTGGTGTGCAAAGATACTGGTGTGCAAAAGAGCAGAAAAGTAAATAAATATAAACAGTATGGGGATGAGGTAGGTAAATTGGGTGGGCTATTTACAGATGGACTATGTACAGCTGCAGCGATCGGTTAGCTGCTCAGATAGCAGATGTTTAAAGTTGGTGAGGGAGATAAAAGTCTCCAACTTCAGCGATCTTTGAAATTCGTTCCAGTCACAGGCAGCAGAGAACTGTAATGAAAAGCGGACAAATGAGGTGTTGACTTTAGGGATGATCAGTGAGATACACCTGCTGGAGCGCGTCGGGTGGGTGTTGCCATCGTGACCAGTGAACTGAGATAAGGCGGCGCTTTACCTAGCATGAACTTGTAGATGACCTGGAGCCAGTGGGTCTGGCGATGAATATGTAGCGAGGGCCAGCCGACTAGAGCATACAGGTCGCAGTGGTGGGTGGTATAAGGTGCTTTAGTAACAAAATGGATGGCACTGTGATAAACTGCATCTAGTTTGCTGTGTAGAGTATTGGAAGCTATTTTGTAGATGACATCGCCGAAGTCGAGGAGCGGTAGGATAGTCAGTTTTACTAGGGTAAGTTTGGCGCCGTGAGTGAAGGAGGCTTTGTTGCGGAATAGAAAGCCGACTCTAGATTTGGTTTTAGATTGGAGATGTTTGATATGAGTCTGGAAGGAGAGTTTACAGTCTAGCCAGACACCTAGGTACTTATAAATGTCCACATATTCTAGGTCGGAACCATCCAGGGTGGTGATGCTAGTCGGGCAGCGGGTACAGGCAGCGAATGGTTGAAAAGCATGCATTTGGTTTTACTAGCGTTTAAGAGCAGTTGGAGGCCACGGAAGGCATTGAAGCTCGTTTGAAGGTTAGATAGCACAGTGTCCAAGGAAGGGCCAGAAGTATACAGAATGGTGTCGTCTTCGTAGAGGTGGATCATGAATCGCCCGCAGCAAGAGCAACATCATTGATATATACAGAGAAAAGAGTCGGCCCGAGAATTGAACCCTGTGGCACCCCCATAGGACCAGACAACATGCCCTCCGATTTGACACACTGAACTCTGTCTGCAACGTAGTTGGTGAACCAGGCAAGGCATTCATTAGAAAAACCGAGGCTACTGATTCTGCCGATAAGAATATGGTGATTGACAAGAGTCGAAAGCCTTGGCCAGGTCGATGAAGACGGCTGCACAGTACTGTCTTTTATCGATGGCGGTTATATCGTTTAGTACCTTGAGTGTGCCTGAGGTGCACCCGAGACCGGCTCGGAAACCAGATTGCACAGCGGAGAAGGTAAGGTGAGATTCGAGATGGTCAGTGTTCTGTTTGTTGACTTGGCTTTCGAAGACCTTAGATAGGCAGGGCAGGATGGATATAGGTCTGTAACAGTTTGGGTCCAGGGTGTCTCCCCCTTTGAAGAGGGGGATGACTGCGGCAGCTTTCCAATCCTTGGGGATCTCAGACGATATGAAAGAGAGGTTGAACAGGCTGGTAATAGGGGTTGCGACAATGGCGGCTGATAGTTTCAGAAATAGAGGGTCCAGATTGTCAAGCCCAGCTGATTTGTACGGGTCCAGGTTTTGCAGCTCTTCCAGAACATCTGCTATCTGGATTTGGGTAAAGGGGAAACTGCGGAGGCTTGGGCGAGTAGCTGCGTGGGGGGCGGAGCTGTTGGCCGAGGTTGGAGTAGCCGGGAGGAAGGCATGGCCAGCCGTTGAGAAATACTTGAAGTTTTCGATCAGGTCTGGAGTGAACCAAGGGCTATATCTGTTCTTCGTTCTGCATTTTTTGAACGGAGCATGCTTATCTAAGATGGTGAGGAAGTTACTTTTAAAGAATTACCAGGCATCCTCAACTGACGGGATGATGTCAATATCCTTCCAGGATACCCGGGCCAGGTCGATTAGAAAGGCCTGCTCGCAGAAGTGTTTTAGGGAGCGTTTGACAGTGATGAGGGGTGGTCGTTTGACTGCGGACCCGTAGCGGATACAGGCAATGAGGCAGTGATCGCTGAGATCCTGGTTGAAGACAGCGGAGGTTTATTTGGAGGGCCAGTTGGTCAGTATAATGTCTATGAGGGTGCCCTTGTTTACAGATTTAGGGTTGTACCTGGTGGGTTCCTTGATGATTTGTGTGAGATTGAGGGCATCTAGCTTAGATTGTAGGACTGCCGGGGTGTTAAGCATATCCCAGTTTAGGTCACCTAACATAACAAACTCTGAAGCTAGATGGGGGAGAGAGAGAGAGAGAGAGAGAGAGAGAGAGAGAGAGAGAGAGATACAGAGGGAGAGAGCGAGAGAGAGAGAGAGAGAGAGAGACGTGATTTTCTAGTCCAGTGAGGTCAGATGGTATCGTGTGAAGGGCCACTTTTATTATTATTTTATTTCACCTTTATTTAACCAGGTAGGCCAGTTGAGAACAGGTTATCATTTGCAACTGCGACCTGACCAAGATAAAGCAAAGCAGTGCGACAAAAACAACAGAGTTACACATTGGATAAACAAACAAATCAATAACACAATAGAAAAATCTATGTACAGCAAAGGCAGTAAGATTAAGATTTATGACACTTTCTCTTGGTTTGACAATGTCAACATGATCACCATGCCAATAAAGTCCTTTGAATTGTTTTATTTTATTTAACTTGGCAAGTCAGTTAAGAATACATTTTTATTTACAATGACGGCCTAGGAACAGTGGGTTAACTGCCTTGTTCAGGGGCAGTACAACATATTTTTACCTTGTCAGCACTGGGGGATTCGATCCAGCAACCTTCAACGCTCTAACCACCAGGCTACCTGCCGCCCCAAAAATATTAAATGAACACCTGTAGTGTTATAGTAAATCTTTTTGTGGTGTTGTTCTGCACTCTAGTTATGAATTTGTCTCCCTCTACCTTATGGATGCATTGTATGATAAACCTGACCCCAGACTGGATGCATTGTATGATAAATCTGACCCCAGACTGACCCCATACTGGAAGCATTGTATGATAAACCTGACCCCAGACTGACCCCAGACTGGATGCATTGTATGATACACCTGACCCCAGACTGACCCCAGACTGGATGCATTGTATGATAAACCTGACCCCAGACTGGATGCATTGTATGATAAATCTGACCCCAGACTGACCCCAGACTGACCCCAGACTGGATGCATTGTATGATACACCTGACCCCAGACTGACCCCAGACTGGATGCATTGTATGATAAACCTGACCCCAGAATGGATGCATTGTATGATACACCTGACCCCAGACTGACCCCAGACTGGATGCATTGTATGATAAACCGAGAGCAACTGGCGGCAAAAGAGCTGAGCACAGAACTCAGATCTACTGCAGCAGGTAACTTTGATTGTAAACTACATCAAACCACATCCAGCGTGCTCACACCTGCTGGCAAAACTATGTGGATATCTGAAATCAGAGCAGTGGTCATTTTAGCATGTATATCTTGGTGCGCCCCCCCCCCCCCAAAAAAAGAAAAATTTGGGATGCATGCCAGCAAAGCCCACAAACTGTTAGGGCCAACATAAAGTCCAAACAGCAGAGTCCCAACACCTTACCACTGCTACACCTGGCTATCAGCAGAGTCCCAACAGCAGAGTCCCAACACCTTACCACTGTCACACCTGGCTTTCAGCGGATCCTTGTCTGGCAGCCAAACACTTCATTCAGCCTCATTTACTGCCTTAAAAAAATAGCTGATATGGCAGTAAGATTAAGATTTATGACACTTTCTCTTGGTTTGACAATGTCAACATGATCACCATGCCAATAAAGTCCTTTGAATTGTTTTATTTTATTTAACTTGTAGTTAAATAACACCTGTAGTGTTATAGTAAATCCTTTTGTGGTGTTGTTCTGCACTCTAGTTATGAATTTGTCTCCCTCTGCCATATGGATGCATTGTATGATAAACCTGACCCCAGACTGGATGCATTGTATGATAAATCTGACCCCAGACTGACCCCATACTGGAAGCATTGTATGATAAACCTGACCCCAGACTGACCCCAGACTGGATGCATTGTATGATACACCTGACCCCAGACTGACCCCAGACTGGATGCATTGTATGATAAACCTGACCCCAGACTGACCCCAGACTGGATGCATTGTATGATAAACCTGACCCCAGACTGGATGCATTGTATGATACACCTGACCCCAGACTGGATGCATTGTATGATAAATCTGACCCCAGACTGACCCCAGACTGGATGCATTGTATGATAAACTTGACCCCAGAATGGATACATTGTATGATACACCTGACCCCAGACTGACCCCAGACTGGATGCATTGTATGATAAACCGAGAGCAACTGGCGGCAAAAGAGCTGAGCACAGAACTCAGATCTACTGCAGCAGGTAACTTTGATTGTAAACTACATCAAACCACATCCAGCGTGCTCACACCTGCTGGCAAAACTATGTGGAGATCTGAAATCAGAGCAGTGGTCATTTTAGCATGTATATCTTGGTGCGCCCCCCCCCAAAAAAAAAAAACATTTGGGATGCATGCCAGCAAAGCCCACAAACTGTTAGGGCCAACATAAAGTCCCAACAGCAGAGTCCCAACACCTTACCACTGCTACACCTGGCTATCAGCAGAGTCCCAACAGCAGAGTCCCAACACCTTACCACTGTCACACCTGGCTTTCAGCGGATCCTTGTCTGGCAGCCAAACACTTCATTCAGCCTCATTTACTGCCTTAAAAAAAATAGCTGATATGGCTGACTTGCTTTAACAAATGTGGTTTCTACTGACAATTGAGATGTACAAACTATGGCATAAGGCTACGACAAACGGATAAGAGGCAATCCGAAATTTCGATTAAGACATTAATGAGCAAGCGAGAACGGACGTAGTCAATATAGCTATTTGTTCAGCACTTTTGAAATGTATAGTGACAGAATTCAGAACATGGGCCATTCTTACAGTGTTCTCCCTGTACACCAAGTCAGAACCGTAGGATAAATAAAGGGGGCATATAAGCAGAAAATTAAAGCTCTTACAATATTCAATGATTACATTTCTCTAAAACAGGTTATAGGCTACATGTGCACCACCAAGCTAGAACAGTATGCGAAATTAAGAGGGGTAAATACTGGGAGACTCTGGCGGCTCAGGGCAGACGGGAGACTCTGGCGGCTCAGGGCTGACTGGGAGACTCTGGCGGCTCAGGGCTGACTGGGAGACTCTGGCGGCTCAGGGCTGACTGGGAGACTCTGGCGGCTCACGGCTGACTGGGAGACTCTGGCGGCTCACGGCTGACTGGGAGACTCTGGCGGCTCAGGGCTGACTTGGAGACTCTGGCGGCTCAGGACAGACGGGAGACTCTGGCGGCTCAGGACAGACGGGAGACTCTGGCGGCTCAGGACAGACGGGAGACTCTGGCAGCTCAGGACAGCCGGCACTTGTGGTACTGGGCCGAGGACACGCACCTCAGGGCGAGTGCGGCGAGGAAGAACAGGAGGAACTGGGCTCTGGCGACGCACAGGAAGCCCGGTACGGGGGGCTGCCTCTGGAGGGCTTGGCGTGGAGATGGCACCGGATAGACCGGACCAAGAAGGCGCACTGGAGATCTGAAGCACCAAGCCTGCCCAACTTTACCTGGTTGAATGCTCCCCGTAGTCAGGCCAGTGCGGCGAGGTGGAATAGCCCGCACTGGGCTGTGCAGGCAAACCGGGGACACCATGCATAAGGCTGGTGCCATGTATGCTTGTCCGAGACGCACTGGAGACCAGATGCGTAGAGCCGGCTTTATGGCACCTGGCTCGATGCCCACTCTAGCCTTGCCGATACGAGGAGCTGGAATGTACCGCACCGGGCTATGCACACCGTGCGCTCCACCGCATAACACGTTGCCTGCCCGGTACAATGCCCTCTCTCTCTAAGGTAAACATGGGGAGCTGGAGCAGGTCTCCTACCTGACTTCGCCCTCCCCCAATACATTTTTGGGGCTGCCACTCGGGCTTTCAGCCGCGCCGCCATGCTGCCTCCTCATACCGGCGCCTCTCTGCTTTCGCTGCCTCAAGCTCTGCTTTGGGATGACGATATTCCCCTGGCTGTGCCCAGGGTCCTTTGCCGTCCAGAATGTCCTCCCAAGTCCAGAAGTCCTTTGATCAAATCAAATCAAATTTTATTTGTCACATACACATGGTTGGCAGATGTTAATGCGAGTGTAGTGAAATGCTTGTGCTTCTAGTTCCGACAATGCAGTAATAACCAACAAGTAATCTAGCTAACAATTCCAAAACTACTACCTTATAGAAACAAGTGTAAGGGGATAAAGAATATGTACATAAAGATATATGAATGAGTGATGGTACAGAGCGGCATAGGCAAGATACAGTAGATGGTATTGAGTGCAGTATATACATATGAGATGAGTATGTAAACAAAGTGGCATAGTTAAAGTGGCTAGTGATACATGTATTACATAAAGATGCAGTAGATGATATAGAGTACAGTATATACATATACATATGAGATTAATAATGTAGGGTATGTAAACCTTATATTAGGTAGCATTGTATAAAGTGGCTAGTGATATATTTTACATAATTTCCCATCAATTCCCATTATTAAAGTGGCTGGAGTTGAGTCAGTGTGTTGGCAGCAGCCACTCAATGTTAGTGGTGGCTGTTTAACAGACTGATGGCCTTGAGATAGAAGCTGTTTTCAGTCTCTCGGTCCCAGCTTTGATGCACCTGTACTGACCTCGCCTTCTGGATGATAGCGGGGTGAACAGGCAGTTGCTCGGGTGGTTGTTGTCCTTGATGATCTTTATGGCCTTCCTGTGACATCGGGTGGTGTAGGTATCCTGGAGGACAGGTAGTTTGCCCCCGGTGATGCGTTGTGCAGACCTCACTAACCTCTGGAGAGCCTTACGGTTGTGGGCGGAGCAGTTGCCGTACCAGGCGGTGATACAGCCCGACAGGATGTTCTCGATTGTGCATCTGTAGAAGTTTGTGAGTGCTTTTGGTGACAAGCCAAATTTCTTCAGCCTCCTGAGGTTGAAGAGGCACTGCTGCGCATTCTTCACGATGCTGTCTGTGTGGGTGGACCATTTCAGTTTGTCTGTGATGTGTACGCCGAGGAACTTAAAACTTACTACCCTCTCCACTACTGTTTCATCGATGTGGATAGGGGGGTGTTCCCTCTGCTGTTTCCTGAAGTCCACAATCATCTCCTTAATTTTGTTGACGTTGAGTGTGAGGTTATTTTCCTGACACCACACTCCGAGGGCCCTCACCTCCTCCCTGTAAGCCGTCTCGTCGTTGTTGGTAATCAAGCCTACCACTGTTGTGTCGTCCGCAAACTTGATGATTGAGTTGGAGGCGTGCGTGGCCACGCAGTCGTGGGTGAATAGGAGGTACAGGAGAGGGCTCAGAACGCACCCTTGTGGGGCCCCAGTGTTGAGGATCAGCGGGGTGGAAATGTTGTTGCCTACCCTCACCACCTGGGGGCGGCCCGTCAGGAAGTCCAGTACCCAGTTGCACAGGGCGGGGTCGAGACCCAGTGTCTTGAGCTTGATGACGATCTTGGAGGGCACTATGGTGTTAAATGCCGAGCTGTAGTCGATGAACAGCATTCTCACATAGGTATTCCTCTTGTCCAGATGGGTTAGGGCAGTGTGCAGTGTGGTTGAGATTGCATCGTCTGTGGACCTATTTGGGCGGTAAGCAAATTGGAGTGGGTCTAGCGTGTCAGGTAGGGTGGAGGTGATATGGTCCTTGACTAGCCTCTCAAAGCACTTCATGATGACGGAAGTGAGTGCTACGGGGTGGTAGTCGTTTAGCTCAGTTACCTTAGCTTTCTTGGGAACAGGAACAATGGAGGCCCTCTTGAAGCATGTGGGAACAACAGACTGGGATAGGGATTGATTGAATATGTCCGTAAACACACCAGCCAGCTGGTCTGCGCATGCTCCGAGGGCGCGGCTGGGGATGCCGTCTGGGCCTGCAGCCTTCAGAGGGTTGACACGTTTAAATGTTTTCCTCACGTCGGCTGCAGTGAAGGAGAGTCCGGATGTTTTAGTTGCGGGCCGTGTCAGTGGCACTGTGTTGTCCTCAAAGCGGGCAAAAAAGTGATTTAGTCTGCCTGGGAACAAGACATCCTGGTCCGTGACAGGGCTGGTTTTCTTTTTGTAATTCGTGGTTGACGGTAGACCCTGCCACATACCTCTTGTGTCTGAGCCGTTGAATTGAGATTCTACTTTGTCTCTATACTGACGCTTAGCTTGTTTGATTGCCTTGCGGAGGGAATAGTTACACTGTTTGTATTCGGTCATGTTTCCAGTCACCTTGCCCTGATGAAAAGCAGTGGTTCGGGCTTTCAGTTTCACGCGAATGCTGCCATCAATCCACGGTTTCTGGTTTGGGAATGTTTTAATCGTTGCTATGGGAACGACATCTTCAACGCACGTTCTAATGAACTCGCTCACCGAATCAGCGTATTCGTCAATGTTGTTGTCTGACGGAATACGAAACATATCCCAGTCCACGTGATGGAAGCAGTCTTGGAGTGTGGAATCAGATTGGTCGGACCAGCGTTGAACAGACCTCAGCGCGGGAGCTTCTTGTTTTAGTTTCTGTCTGTAGGCAGGGATCAACAAAATGGAGTCGTGGTCAGCTTTTCCGAAAGGAGGGCGGGGCAGGGCCTTATATGCGTCGCGGAAGTTAGAATAGCAATGATCCAAGTTTTTTCCAGCCCTGGTTGCGCAATTGATATGCTGATAAAATTTAGGGAGTCTTGTTTTCAGATTAGCCTTGTTAAAATCCCCAGCTACAATGAATGCAGCCTCCGGATAAATGGATTCCAGTTTCCAAAGAGTCAAATAAAGTTTGTTCAGAGCCATCGATGTGTCTGCTTGGGGGGGGAATATATACGGCTGTGATTATAATCGAAGAGAATTCCCTTGGTAGATAATGCGGTCGACATTTGATTGTGAGGAATTCTAAATCAGGTGAACAGAAGGACTTGAGTACCTCTATGTTGTTATGATCACACCACGTCACGTTAACCATGAAGCATAGCCCCTCTTCTTACCAGGAAGATGTTTGTTTCTGTCGGCGCGATGCGTGGAGAAACCAGTTGGCTGCACCGACTCCGATAGCGTCTCTCCAGTGAGCCATGTTTCCGTGAAGCAAAGAACATTACAGTCTCTGATGTCCCTCTGGAATGCTACCCTTGCTCGGATTTCATCAACCTTGTTGTCAAGAGACTGGACATTGGCGAGAAGAATGCTAGGGAGTGGTACACGATGTGCCCGTCTCCGGAGTCTGACCAGAAGACCGCTTCGTTTTTTTGGGTCGCCGGCTGGGATCCATTCCGTTGTCCTGGGTGAAAGGCAGAGCACAGGATTCGCTTCGCGAAAGTCATATTCTTGGTCGTACTGATGGTGAGTTGACGCTGCTCTTATGTTCAGTAGTTCTTCTCGACTGTATGTAATGAAACCTAAGATGACCTGGGGTACCAATGTAAGAAATAACACGTAAAAAAACAAAACACTGCATAGTTTCCTAGGAACGCGAAGCGAGGCGGCCATCTCTGTCGGCGCCGGAAGTTGTTGCTGTCCGTTACCACGCTGTTTGGTCCTTGGTTGGTGGGTTATTCTGTCACGATCGTCGTATGGAGTGGACCAAAGCGCAGCGTGATTAGAATACATTCCTCTTTATTGTAGGAAGAACACGAAGAACACTTAAACAAAAACAACAAAACGATAAGACGAGCGTGACCACTATATAAACAATGTGCTAAGGTGCAACATAACATAGACAATAACCCACAAAATACCCAAAGAGGAAGGCTGCCTAAATATGGTTCCCAATCAGAGACAACGATAAACACCTGCCTCTAATTGAGAACCAATCTAGGCAACCATAGACCTACATAAACACCTAGATGGAAACAACCCAATAAATCTAAAAAAACCTGGACAGTGCAAACACCCTAGATGAGACAAAAACACACATATCACCCATGTCACACCCTGACCTAACCAAAATAATAAAGAAAACAAAGAATACTAAGGTCAGGGCGTGACAAGCTTACTACACAACATACACTTAGTATTACTTTCTTAGCTACAGTATACATATCTCCCAGGCATATTACATCATTTATGCAGCATCATAAAATAATTTTTGGTGCGGAAGTCCCTTGTATGAAAATTTTGGCATGAAACTCATCATGCCGCCCCGAATTGAGAGCTTAGAGAAACTCCGTAGTCCATAACAGTTCAGCATTATATACAGAGGGTAAAAGGATGTTCAACATTGTTCAACATATGACATTAAAATGATAGGTTTCTACACTGCTGTAAAACCACCAATCAGATATCATCATCTGAACACATCTCAGTTCTGCAACTTAGCAGTCTGTCTGTCTGCCTATCTCTATATAGGTGTGCCGGCCTGTCTGTCTGTCCTAGGTCAGACTCACACACCTTAAGTTTCTAATCTCACACACGCAGCTCAGCCAAACACCTGGGGTGGCAGGTAGCCTAGTGGTTGGAGTGTTGGGCCAGAAACTGAAAGGTTGCTGGATTGAATCCCGAGCTGACCAGGTAAAACAATCTGTTGTTCTGCCCCTGAACAAGGCAGTCCCCTGTAGGCTGTCATTGTAAATAAGAATTTGTTCTTAACTGACTTAGCCTATTTAAATAAAAAAAATCCAAACCTATTGATTTACTAACACAGTGTGAACCAGTAAGCATTGCTCCCTAGGTGTTGACATATTTATGGCCTTAGACATGTCATCTTTGCTCAGACACTTTACCTAATAAGAAGTTGTTCCAGTTTAAACAGTGACTGAGGGATTGCATTATCAAACAGTAGATTAAGGGTTTCCTATTGAATTCAGCAGACCACAAGGGAGCCCTGTTCAAGAAGGGCAGCTAAATCAATGGTAAATATAAAGTAACTAATTTAATACCATTCAGTATCCAGAGGTTTGTTCATATATACATAGAGTTTCTTACCGTAACCTGCAGACTGTTGCCTGACAGATGATAGAACCTGCTGCTCTGCTTCAGCCTCAGAGTACTGTTGCTTTGGGACACACTGATACAATCACACAACTTCTGCTGCACCTCCTAGGTCTCTCTCTCTTCCACTTCCTCTCTGACTCTTTCTCTCACACACACACACTTTCTATCTCTTACTCTCTCTTTACCTTTCTCCCTCTCTTATTCTCTATCGCTCTCTTAATATTTATCTTACTCTCCCTCTTTTTCTTACTCTCTCCCTCTCTTACTCATACCTTCTCTCTCTCTCTCTCTCTCCCTCTCTATGAGTTTGTAGCTTCAACCCTTGCATCACACACACACACACACCACACACACACACACACACACACACACACACACACACACCAACTGATTAATGGACTGCTGAATGTATATGTCTTTCCCTTGCTTTGTTTGCTCTTTTCCATATTATGTCTATCTCTGATAAGCTACCCAGGAAAGGGCTGAAAATAGCCCATATTAATATATGTAGCCTTTGAAATAAGGTTCATGAAATCAATAACTTGCTAATTTAAGATAACATTTATATATTAGCCATTTCTGAGACTCACTTAGATAATTCATTTGATGATATATCAGTGGCAATACAAGGAACAAAAATGGAAGCAGCAGTCAACAATATCATGACACAATGCGAGACCCAGATGCAGACACAGGAGGCAGATGGTTGGAGTCGTACAATATTTATTAATACAATGGGGTAAAGCAAGAGATTGGTCGTGGACGGGCAAAAGTACCGAAGGGTAGGCAGAATCAAGGTCAGGGCAGGCAGGATGACCAGGCAGGCGGGAAAGTAGTCCAGAGTCTGGCAGGGGTCAAAACCGGGAAGACTATCAAAAAGAGAATAGCAAAAGGAGTACGGGAAGAACACGCAAGTCGACTTGACAAACATACAAGACGAACTGGCACAGAGAGACAGGAAACTAATCAAAGCAAATGTATTTATATAGCCCTTCTTACATCAGCTGATATCTCAAAGTGCTGTACAGAAACCCAGCCTAAAACCCCAAACAGCAAGCAATGCAGGTGTAGAAGCACGGTGGCTAAGAAAAACTCCCTAGAAAGGCCAAAACCTAGCAAGAAACGTAGAGAGGAACCAGGCTATGAGGGGTGGCCAGTCCTCTTCTGGCTGTGCCGGGTGGAGATTATAACAGAACATGGCCAAGATGTTCAAATGTTCATAAATGACCAGCATGGTCAAATAATGATAATCGCAGTAGTTGTTGAGGGTGCAACAAGTCAGCACCTCAGGACTAAATGTCAGTTGGCTTTTCATAGCCGATCATCAAATCAAATTTTATTTGTCACATACACATGGTTAGCAGATGTTAATGCGAGTGTAGCGAAATGCTTGTGCTTCTAGTTCCGACAATGCAGTAATAACCAACAAGTAATCTAACTAACAATTCCAAAACTACTGTCTTGTACACAGTGTAAGGGGATAAATAATATGTACATAAGGATATATGAATGAGTGATGGTACAGAGCAGCATAGGCAAGATACAGTAGATGGTATTGAGTGCAGTATATACATTTGAGATGAGTATGTAAACAAATTGGCATAGTTTAAAGTGGCTAGTGATACATGTATTACATAAAGATGCAGTAGATGATATAGAGTACAGTATATACATATACATATGAGATGAATAATGTAGGTTAAGTAACATTATATAAGGTAGCATTGTTTAAAGTGGCTAGTGATATATTTACATCATTTCCCATCAATTCCCATTATTAAAGTGGCTGGAGTTGAGTCAGTGTCAGTGTGTTGGCAGCAGCCACTCAATGTTAGTGGTGGCTGTTTAACAGTCTGGAAGATGTTTGTTTCTGTCTGCGCGATGTGTGGAGAAACCCGTTGGCTGCACCGCCTCGGATAGCGTCTCTCCAGTGAGCCACGTTTCCGTGAAGCAAAGAACGTTACAGTCTCTGATGTCCCTCCGGAATGCTACCCTTGCTCGGATTTCATCAACCTTGTTGTCAAGAGACTGGACATTGGCAAGAAGAATGCTAGGGAGTGGTGCACGGTGTGCCCGTCTCCGGAGTCTGACCAGAAGACCGCCTCGTTTCCCTCTTTTTCGGAGTCGTTTTTTTGGGTCGCTGCATGGGATCCACTCCGTTGTCCTGTTTGTAAGGCAGGACAGGATCTGCGTCGCGAAAAACATATTCTTGGTCGTACTGATGGTGAGTTGACGCTGATCTTAAGAGTATCTTAAGAGTATATTAAGAGAGTTGAAAACAGCAGGTCTGGGACAGGTAGCACGTCCGGTGAACAGGTCAGGGTTCCATAGCCGCAGGCAGAACAGTTGAAACTGGAGCAGCAGCACGGCAAGGTGGACTGGGGACAGCAAGGAGTCATCATGCCAGGTAGTACTGAGGCATGGTCCTAGGGCTCAGGTCCTCCAAAAGAAGGAAAGAGAAAGAAAGAATTAGAGAGAGCATACTTATACTTCCCATCCCGGGTCCGGGAGCGTAATCATCAACTGACACTAATTAGCATAACTTAACGGACATAAATATTACTAGAAAATATTCCTATTCATGAAATCACAAGTGAAATATATTGAAACACAGCTTAGCCTTTTGTTAATCACCCTGTCATCTCAGATGTTGAAAATATGCTTTACAGCCAAAGCAAGACAATTATTTGTGTAAGTTTATCGATAGTCTAGCATAGCATTATGACTAGCTAGCAGCAGGCAACCTGGTTACGAAAATCAGAAAAGCAATCAAATTAAATCGTTTACCTTTGATGAGCTTCGGATGTTTCCACTCAAGAGACTCCCAGTTAGGTAGCAAATGTTCCTTTTTTCCAAAAATAATATTTTTTGTAAGCGAAATAGCTCCATTTGTTCTTCACGTTTGACGTCGAAAAATATTCCAAATTAGCTCCATAATATCGACAGAAACATGGCAAACATGGTTTATAATCAAACCTCAAGGTGTTTTTCAAATATCTATTCGATAATATATCAACTGGAACTGGTGGCTTCTTAGTAGGATAGAGAAACAATGGCCGCATTTGTCCTTTACGCACAAAACACTCTGAGAGACTTCAGCTGACCACTGACGCAATGTTGACGTTCAGGCTCATTTTTCAAAATAAAAGCCTGAAACTATGTATTGTGACACTAGACACATTAGGGAAGCCATAGAAAAAGGAATCTGGTTGATATCTCATTCACTGCTCAATAGGGACGCATAGGAACGCAGAGCCTTCTAAATAAGAGTCCCTTCCTGTTTGGATTTTTCTCAGGCTTTCGCATGCAATATCAGTTCTGTTATACTCACAGACAATATTTCTACAGTTTTGGAAACTTTAGAGCCTTTTCTATCCTAAGCTGTCAATTATATGCATATTCTAGCATCTTGTCCTGACAAAATAGCCGTTTACTTTGGGGACGTTATTTTTCCAAAAATGAAAATACTGCCCCCTAGATTCAAGAGGTTAAATTCACACAGGACACTGAATAAGACAGGAGAAGTACTCCAGATATAACAGACTGACCCTAGTCCCCCGACACATAAACTACTGCAGCATAAATACTGGAGGCTGAGACAGGAGGGGTCAGGAGACACTGTGGACCCATCCGATGATACCCCCGGACAGGGCCAAACAGGCAGGATATAACCCCACCCACTTTGCCAAAGCACAGCCCCCACACCACTAGAGGAATATCTTCAACCACCAACTTACCATCCTGAGACAAGGCCGAGTATAGCCCACAAAGATCTCCGACACAGCACAACCCAAGGGGGGGTCACCAACCCAGACAGGAAGATCACGTCAGTGACTCAACCCACTCAAGTGACGCACCCCTCCTAGGGATGGCATGGAAGAGCACCAACCAGTAAGCCAATGACTCAGCCCCTGTAATAGGGTTAGAGGCAGAGAATCCCAGTGGAAAGAGGGGAACCGGCCAGGCAGAGACAGCAGGGGCGGTTCGTTGCTCCAGTGCCTTTCCGTTCACCTTCACACTCCTGGGCCAGACTACACTCAATCATATGACCTACTGAGTTTGAGTTTTTTTTATTTTTACAGGGACAGTGCACATTAATCAACGTTTCAGTAAAAGTGCCGGTTTTAGCCAGCCGGCTAATTTTCAACCGCAGTCCCTGGGCAGGTTATTAAAAACAATTACAATATAGACAATAGCAGCATAGAACAAGCAAGACAGAGCAACATAGGACAAGCAAGACGTAGCATACAGACAGAGCAACATAAAACAAAAAGCAGCAAGACAAAATTCATAAAAGCAATAAAGTGTTTCCACACCTCACAAGCTACAGACAACAGACAACATGGAAAGCGGCAACACACAGCTAGGGACCATGTTCACAAATCTGATTGACCTTTAGCCATGTCTTCAAGCATTTTGTGAAAGTGTGATATGTGGTGCAGTTATGTGTGTCTGATGGCAGTGTATTCCAGACATGGGAAGCTCTCACAGAGAATGCAGATTTACTAAAGGTGCTTTTCCTTAAGGGAACTATACAGTCACCTCTCATGGCAGACCTTGTGGATCTGCTGCCATATGTCTGGGTTTTCTGTTTAACAAAAATATTGAGTGGATGGGGAGCCAGGCCATTAAGGATCTTGAATACAAGACATGCGTCGGTGTATTGCACAAGATTTTCCCAACTCAAGAGCTCATGCTTTCTAAGAATGTGACAATGATGATGGCTATTGGGCTTCCTATCAAGCACTTTGAGAGCCTGTTTGTAGACAGACTGAATAGGTTTTAATGTTGTACAGCAAACTTGGGCCCAACTAGTCAAGCAGTATGTTAAGTGGGGGGGTATCATAGTTTCGAAGTACAGTTTTGCTACCTCTGTAGTCAAACAATTTCGTATAAATCGGAAATTAGCTAGGTTGAATTTGGTTATTTGAATTACTTTTTTCACATGCTTTTTAAAAAGAGAGGTTGGAATCAAGTATGATGCCAAGGTACTTAAAATCGGATACCACCTGGAGCTTCTCCCCTGACACATAGACATCTGGCTCAGTAGCATCTGTTGCCCTCTTTGTGAAGAACATGCAAACAGTTTTTTTCACATTGAGATGCAAACACGAGTCACTGAGCCACTTTGTAACCTGGACCATTACAGTAGTGAGTTCTTGTGCAGCTTGTTGTTTGCTCTTTGCATGCACATATATCACTGTATCATCTGCATACATTTGAACTTCAGACCCAGTACAGACAGAAGGCAGATCATTAATGTACAGGCTGAACAGGAGGGGCCCCAGTATTGACCCTTGGGGCACGCCCACATCATAGCTACGAGTGGGCGACAGCTCATTGCTCACTCTGACACACTGAGTTCTGCCTTCAAGGTATGATTTCATCCATCTCAAGGCATCAGGGGAAAAGTTGAACTTGGACAATTTTGTGATGAGAATCTCATGGTTAACAGTATCAAAAACCTTCCTTAGGTCCAGAAACACAGCCCCCACAACACCCCCTTTGTCCATCTTGGACTTCACATTTTCCAGAAGAAAGCAGTTGGCCGTTTCTGTGGAGTGTTTCGCTCTGAAGCCAAACTGCATGGAGTGTAATGTGAAGGGGCTGTTGTTGAGGTGGGCAATCAGTTGTTCTGCTACACACTTTTCAACAACCTTTGACACCACAGGTAGTATACTAATGGGCCTGTAGTTACTCACATCAGCAGGGTCGCCTGATTTAAAGATGGCCGTTATTATGGCCGACTTCCATACCCTTGGAAACACACCGAGACCAATAGATGTGTTGGTGACCTTAGTAATGGGGCCAATGAGTGACTCTTTGTAGTTTTTAAGAAAGGTAGAGTCCATCCCAAACACATCTTTGGCTTTAGAGTTCTTTAGTGAGCTAATCACCTTGTTCACCTTTGACTCAGAAACCTCCCTTATGATGAAGACAGGTTGAGTGTCATTTACTAGCACTGGGCCCAGGAAACAAGTGGAGGGGTTCTGTGTCAGTGCCCTGACAGAGTCAATAAAGTAGGAATTGAAGGCTATTGCTATTTCGACTGCATCCTGTGTTAGATTGTTATTCACCATGATTTCTAGTCTTTTTGCAGTGTTACTATGGTCTTTCCCTGTTAACTTTTTTAGACTGAAAAAACTGAAGAGCTGAGTCTTCAATATAGACTTAAAGGTTGAGACAGAGTCTGAGTCTCTCACATGGGTAGGCAGACCATTCCATAAAAATTGAGCTCTATAGGAGAAAGCCATATACAAGAATAAATACACTGGGGAAAATAAGCGACACCTGGAGGGAGACAATCACAGGAACAGGTGAAAAAGATCAGGGCGTGACAAACAGAGACATCTCGCAGATGGTTGACACCACGACCAGCTGGCGCAACTGTGGCCTGCGATGGAGGTTCTCTGCATTCTTCAACTTTAAGATCTTCTTCAAGGAGCGTCACCTCCAATGAGCGAGGATCCTCTACCATAAGTCGACACAGCGAGCCAGCACCCCAGCCCATTCAGCAGTCCACCCAGGTTAGCGATGCCTGTTTGTCCCTTCCAGACAAATATGACGGGACTCCATCCAAATACCGTGGCTTCATCCTCCAGTGCTCACTCTGTTTTTCTCATCAAACGGGAGCCCCCACCACGAGAGGTCCAAGGTTGCCACGATCAGTGGTGGCAGAGAGGGGGGTGAGAGCCTACTCCAACTATGGTAGGAGTATCAGACTGCTGCAGTGGTCGCCCTCACCTTCTGTACAGTGGCAGCATCCAGCGGATGGAATGAGCCAGCGCTCCGCACCTTATTCAGAAGAGGATTGCACGAGAAGGTACAGACGGAGTTGGCATGCCGAGACGACACTCTCTCATTGGACGCTCTCATCGCGTTGGCCATCTTTCGGAATAACCTGCTTTGCTCTCTCCATCCTTTGTTGACCGTTCTGAGCCTGAACCCATGCAGGTAGGGGCCACATGCCTCCCCGTGGCTGAGTGACGCCGTTGGAGACAGCTGATCCCTGTTGTGGTCATTAGGGTCAGCTACATCCCAACCCAGGAGTCCCTCGAGGTACAGCCACATGATCATTCCTCTCCTGGGGTCGGTGCCGCTGGGAAGTTTATTGACCAGGCCCTTGCCTCTTCCTTGAACATAACATGATACCAGTTCTCCTCTCCGTTTCCAGATGAAGTGCTGGATAACCAACCACTGGGATCTGGGACAATCACACACACCATCACCGTAGGACCCCTGTACCAAGAAAGCCTTCCATTCCTCATCATCCAGACACCAATACACAACGTCATCCTCTGCCTCCTGTGGCTCCAGCGCCACGACCCCACCATCTCCTGGTCAAGGATTGAGATCACTGCCTGGGCACCCAGATGTCGGAAGAACTGCTTTCCTTTACCTTTGGTTCCACTTTGGTTGAGGGTCCTGTGGTTGCCCTCCAGGTTGACATCCCACAGGTTTACCAGGATCTCCGGGAGGCTTTCTCCAAGACCTGTGCCACCTGGCTTCCTTCTCATCGGCCGTGGGACTGTGCCATTGACCTGCTAAAAGACTGTTGGTGGCTGAAACCTATGGAGAAGTACATCCAGGAGGCTCTCCAACAGAGTATAATTCGCCCATCCACCTCCCCTGCGTAGGCAGGTTTCTTCTTTGTCGCCAAGAGGGAGTGGGGTCTTCGCCCATGTATTGACTACAGAGGTCTCAATGCAATCACCACCAAGTACCACTACTCCCTCCAGTTGGTGTCTGGCCTCCATCGAACAGCTCCACTTTTTTACTAAGCTGGACCTGCAGAGTGCCTACAATTTGATCCACATCCTGGGAGGGGGACGAATGGAAGAAGGCCTTCAGCACAATGTCTGGGCCTTACGAGAACTAGGTGATGCCTTATGGATTAGCAAATGCTCCATCAGTGTTCCAGACATTCAACATTCGAGGAGTTCTGGGACATGCTTGAGTGTCAGGTGGACGTCGATGACATCCTGGTCTACTCGGCCATCTTGGAGGAGCACGTCGCCCACATCCGGGTAGTCCTGGGACACTTCCTGGAGAACCATCTGAACGTCAAAGTGGAGAAGAAGTGCCAGTTTCATCAGGCCATCGTCTCCTTGGGATATCGGATCAGCCTGAAGTGAGTGGTTCTGGAGGAGAGGAAGGTCGAAGCAGTCAGGTCATGGCCAGTCCCAACTACCATAAACGGACTACAAGTTCTGCAGCCGATGAGGCCTTCCGCCTACTCAAGGGGTGTTTCACCACCGCTCCATTGATGAAACACCCAGATCTTATGCTGCCCTTCGTCGTGGAGGTGGATGCCTCAGAAGTGGGTGTGGGGGCCATCCTGTCACAATGTCAAGGCAATCCACAAAAATTTTAGCCATCTGCATACTACCCTGAAAAACTGTCTCCTGCAGAAAGAAACTATGGAGGTGAAGTTGGCATTAGAGGAGTGGAGACTGACCAGTTTTCTCATTCTTACCGACCATCGGAACCTGGAGTACATACGGAAAGTGAGGTGGCTGAACCTGTACCAAGCATGGTGGTTCCTTTTTGTGACGTAGAAGTCCGTCACTGGCCGCGGGCAGCATTTGGTACTTTAACGCACCCACACATTCATCACTCCTCCCTGCTCCTTTATAAGATAACAATGTGGGTCGACATACAAATTAACTCTGTCTTAGTACATACATTTCACACTTACGTCAGTGTTCATATTTAATTTAAGCAATGTTTATTATACTTATCGATGTTGTGGATGAGCGTGTTGCTTGTTTGTTCTGTTCCTCTCTCTCTCTCCATCTCTGTAGCTTCCGGGTATGCTGGATAAGGACCCGAGCTAAGGGAATTGGGCTGACTTTGTAGTGCCTGTCCCGAATGGTTCATTAATGTAAATGGTCATATTGAAATACACTGTCAGTAGTGATGTAATGTTGTAAATGTTATCTTGGGACATTGTTTCATAAAAAACGTGTTGCAATATATATCCTTCAGTATGTTTAGTTAATGGAAAATGTAGGTTTGACTAGGTAATTGCTTAATTAATTAGTGTTAATTGTTCTGAGGGGAGGGGCTAGCCCTACAAAAGCCCTAGCCCTACAAAAGGTGCCTCTCTTTCGGTTCATGGAGAGGCATTTTGGATTGAGCTGTGGATGGGGTAGCATTGTTTTTAGCTGGCCCATAAGGTATATGTTTGATGGCAGTACTGTGGTTTTTGTTCCAGAATCACATTGTATATAAAAAGTGAAGAACTTTTGCGGCTCCGCCATCTTTTTATTTTGATAGAGGTTAGGTTTTCCAGTATAGCCTTCTGGCCTACTCTACGTGACACTTTTCTTTAACAGATTCAACTTCACCCTGTCATACCGCCCTGTTTCAAAGAACATCAAACCCATCGAGAGCATCCTGACCAGTTACATCACCGCTTGGTATGGAAACTGCTCGGCATCCAACCGTAAGGTACTACAGAGGGTAGTGTGTACGTCCCAGTACATCACTGGGGCCAAACTTCCTGCTGTTGGGTTTTAGTTTGAAATACTTGTATGAGGAATATATGTTGGGGCCAATTGAGGTTGGAAAAGAACCAGGAGCCTAAAAGTTACTAAATAAGGGAAAAGGAAATCACATGGTTGAGATCACAGATAAGGGTGGATAGCTGTGGATTAGTGAGGAATGGGGGCCGAGGTCAGATCAGGTCAGGTCACATGAAGGGAGAAACACACACCACATTTTGTCACACACACAACTTAAGTTTCTGCCTAGCAACGGAGATGTATTGGATGTCGAGATATGCAATGAGTCGACTCTGCCCAGTGGAAGGTATAAATATAATTGATGTGGTTAGTGTTGGGCCAGTAACAGCTGTTTGACCCTGTGGGTGAATAAACTTGGTTTGAGATTTTACCAGTAGTCCGTTGAGTTCTAAATAAGCAGAGTAAGAACTAACACTGCCATCCAGGACCTCTGTACCAGGCGGTGTCAGAGGGAAGGCCCAAAAAATGATCAGACTCCAGCCACCTAAGTCATAGACTATTCTCTCTGCTACTACACAGCAAGCGATACCAGAGCTCCAAGTCTAGGTCCAAAAAGGCTCCTTAACAGCTTCTACCACAAAGCCATAAGAACTGCTGAACAATTCAAATGGCCACCCCAACAATTTACATTGACCCCATCCCCATTTGTTTTTACACTGCTGCTACTCACTTCACCCCTACCTACATGTACAAATTACCTCGACTAACATGTAACCCGCACATTGACTAATCTGCACCCCATGTATACAGTAGACAAGTTGTATTTTGTCTTACTTTTTAAGTACATTTTTTACTTTAGCTTATTTAGTAAACATTTTCTTAGCTCTTTTTTGAACTGCATTGTTGGTTAAGGGGTTGTAATGAATCATTTCAAAGTAAGATCTACACCAGTTGTGTTTGACAAATACGATTTGATTTGCAGTTATTGCACTTTGCCGTTGTAGGACTGTGATGTTGTTGACATGGTGTTGTGCTCAGATGGTATTTATCCTACTTACCTTCTGGCCTGGTCCAAGTACAACACAACCTTCGGGCCTGGTCCGGGTACAACACAACCTTCGGGCCTGGTCCGGGTACAACACAACCTTCTGACCTGGTGTTACGTTTCTGTGTTGTAGTTTGTGTATTTGAGTGTGTTTCAGGAGATGGCTTCCTGAAATCCCCCAGCAGCTGATTGGTCAACTCCACGATTAATTGGAGAGCTGACCCTGCCCCCTCGTCAGGACGCAGCTGTCTCCAATTTCCAAGGCCTTCTGAATCTATAAAAGCCAGTGTTCTGTTGTTCAGGCGAGAGATTGATTGTCATATAGATCATTGCTGAGAGAGAAGGTTGATGGCTGAGGGGTATAGCATGTTGGTCGTTGGTATGTACTATGTTAGTTGTTGTTGGTAGCAGCTTTGGTATGTTCTGTGTTTGTTGCTTTGTCAGAGCTTCTTTAATGGCCTGAGTTTTTTCTCAGTTTTGTTGTGAAGTGTTCAATATTCTGTTTCATTTGTTCCCAGGGGGGAAGGGGAAGGCACCAGGGAGTGTTTAGGCAAGAGGCCCGCGGGCATACATATACTCGTAGTATATTCACTGTCTAGGCACACTAGGTAAGACCTGGGCGGACCACCCCCTGTATTTTGGTTAGGGCACCAGGTTGTGCTAGTTAGGTAAGTAGTGGGTAGGAAGGTAAGGTAGGAGAGGGGGCTTTGGGATGTACTTTCTTTGCTTTGGTTCTGTCCAGCCCCTTTTCCCCATATTACCGTGTAAAGGAATAAATTCCTAGTAAACAGTAAATTCTCTGCCTTTTGTCATCCTTACTCACACCTACAATCCATACCTCTTTCACTTCACGGAGAGTTGAGTTGTAGCAGGGTGTTGTGTTCCCTCTTCAGAGGCGTGCGTAACACCTGGTACAACACAACCTTCTGGCCTTGTGCAACACAACCTTCTGGCCTTGTGCAACACAACCTTCTGGCCTTGTGCAACACAACCTTCTGGCCTTGTGCAACACAACCGCCTGGCCTTGTGCAACACAACCGCCTGGCCTTGTGCAACACAACCTTCTGGACAGAGCCGGGTACAGCGCAATCTTCTGGCCTGGTGTGTTCAACACAACCTTCTCGTCTGGGCTTGGTCCAGCACAACCTTCTGTCCTCTTTTTGTCTCTTTCTCTTAATGAGTTGCTTTTTGTTCGCTACAGTAGTTAGAGGATGTTGGTAACCGAGTAGCATATACAGAGGAAATGAGAAACCAGATTAAAGTTTCCTGTAGAGGAAAAGTGTAATTCAGTTACAACTCAGTTTTACAGAGCGACAAATGTTATACACCCCAGGGAGGTTGAGGTAGGGAGAGAGAGCCTTAACACTCAGGCTGACTGGCACCCAGGACCAACAGCAACATTACAGTAATGAGAATTATTATACTAACATCATTAGTGTATAAATGGTTTACTCCATCGGAAGACAGTGTGTTATAGGTCTCTGTGGATCTCTAGCGGGAGCTATGGGAGATTCTCAATTGCACAAAAGTCTGTCCTCTTCTCAACTCCTCCATCTTCTCCTCCCTTAACTGGAACCGTGGTCGAGGAGAGTTCCATTTAGTTAGTAGGCGGACGGAGGAGTGTTCTTGCCGCCTCCTAGCCAGGAAGCACAAGAATATGAGTCCTTTACCGTGGAGTTTTTGAAAACCCATTTTGAATCAGCTGTTTACTCGGAAGAGAAAAGCAGGTACCTACTAAAACCATCCACTACTTATCCTTTATCTAAACATATTAAACCATCCACTACTTATCGTTTATCTGAACATATTAAACCATCCACTACTTATTCTTTATCTGAACATATTAAACCATCCACTACTTATCCTTTATCTGAACATATTAAACCATCCACTACTTATCCTTTATCTGAACATATTAAATCATCCACTACTTATCCTTTATCTGAACATATTAAACCATCCACTACTTATCCTTTATCTGAACATATTAAACCATCCACTACTTATCCTTTATCTGAACATATTAAACCATCCACTACTTATCCTTTATCTGAACATATTAAACCATCCACTACTTATCCTTTATCTGAACATATTAAACCATCCACTACTTATCCTTTATCTGAACATATTAAACCATCCACTACTTATCCTTTATCTGAACATATTAAACCATCCACTACTTATCCTTTATCTGAACATATTAAACTAGCTACATTTATTTTGACTACTTTACACATTTATTTTGGGATTCCATCCTTGTAAATGTAATTTACATAATGATGAGCGAGTAAGGAAGGAAAGTCTAATTAAACGCCATCCCTTAATATGACCTCTCATAGGCTGGGATTCAGTATCGTCATTTATTTACCATCCCTGAATATGACCTCTTCTAGGCTGCGATTCAGTACCATTTGCATTAGCTAAATTTGTTACAGCGTGCTTGACAAAGGCTATTTCGATTTGAGCCGACATCCACAATGTTTATCGTGAAAGCCGTCTCCATGAAAGTCAGGGAAAATGCCTTTTAAAAACGCGTATTGTCATTGTCCAGTGCACTATGCTATGAATTGAATCCCAGCCCAGCCTATCCATGTTCAGACCATCTGGTCACTACAGAGCGTTGTGTACTGGAAGTCATCATGATTCCCCTGAAAATCTTCGTTGTCATTCCTGTAGCTCTCTGGTCTACCCATCTCCCTGTAAGGATAGAGATGTATATTGTAATCTCAATACACTCCATCATACACTCCCTCCAACGTTGTATGAAATTGCACTTATTCAGCTTTCTTGCTTGTAAATAGCCTTTGCTATTGTGATGTTGTTTTTTAATATTTGATTTTGTCTAAGTATTGTGATTGCTGGAAAATGGATTTCCACATTGAGGACATGAATCTGAGTCAAGTTAATACAAGACACATAGTCACATCATATACACTTTTAAGCACAATATCTTTGTTCAGTTGCACTCAAATGCAGGAAGTCTAAAGAGAGATGACCTGCAGGGGAGAAACTCAGAAACTAAATGAAACACTCTAATTTATAAACTAAACACCATCAGAGGTACTGTTCACAGTAGAGTGAACCAACAGGACTGACAGGTATCATCTTCATTACATTTAGTAACAAAACAAGTTTCATGTTTAAACAGTGGAATGAAAGGAGTTCCATGGTATTGACTGAGGAGCTATCTGTCCATAAAGGAAGTAACAGCCTAGGGCAGGATTCATGTTACATTGAGAAACAGACAGACATGCATGAAGACGAACAGAAATGCAGAAGGAGCCACAAACAGCAGAACTATATAAACATCAAAGATGGCTGTTAAGATAAGAGATATGTGATCTGGTCTGAATGTCTGTCTGCTAACTAACTTCCTGTGGCTGGAGACACAAACCAACAGCACTTTCTCAGACAGATGCGACAGAAGGAAAGACAGTGTGTTGTGTTAGAGGCAGAGGAGTGTCAGACTCTAAAGAAAACAGCAGAATATTGATGTCTAAAGAGAACAGCAGAATATTGGTCACTAAAGACAACAGCAGAATATTACTGTTTAAAGACAACAGCAGAATATTACTGTTTAAAGACAACAGCAGAATATTACTGTCTATAGACAACAGCAAAATATTACTGTCTGAAGACAACAACAGAATATTAATGTGTAAAGACAACAGCAGAATATTCCTGAAAAAAAGACAACAGAGAATTTTAATGTCTAAAGACAACAGCATAATATTACTGAATAAAGACAACAGCAGAATATTACTGTCTAAAGACAACAGCAGAATATTGCTGTCTAAAGACAACAGCAGAATATTACTGTCTGAAGACAACAGCAGAATATTACTGTCTAAAGACAACAGCAGAATATTACTGTCTAAAGACAACAGCAGAATATTACTGTCTGAAGACAACAGCAGAATATTACTGTCTAAAGACAACAGCAGAATATTACTGTCTAAAGACAACAGCAGAATATTGCTGTCTAAAGACAACAGCAGAATATTCCTGAATAAAGACAACAGCAGAATATTACGGTCTAAAGAAAAGAGCAAAATATTTCTGAATAAAGACAACAGCAGAATATTACTGTCTAAAGACAACAGCAGAATATTAAAGTCTGAAGACAACAGCAGAATATTACTGTCTAAAGACAACAGCAGAATATTACTGTCTAAAGACAACAGCAGAATATTGGTAACTAAAGACAACAGCAGAATATTGCTGTTTAAAGACAACAGCAGAATATCGGTAACTAAAGACAACAGCAGAATATTACTGTTTAAAGACAACACCAGAATATTACTGTCTAAAGACAACAGCAAAATATTACTGTCTGAAGACAACAGCAGAATATTACTGTCTGAAGACAACAGCAGAATATTAATGTATATAGACAACAGCAGAATATTACTGTGTAAAGACAACAGCAGAATATTAATGTGTAAAGACAACAGCAGAATATTAATGTGTAAAGACAACAGCAGAATATTAATGTGTAAAGACAACAGCAGAATATTACTGAATAAAGACAACAGCAGAATATTACTGTCTAAAGACAACAGCAGAATATTACTGTCTAAAGACAACAGCAGAATATTACTGTCTGAAGACAACAGCAGAATATTACTGTCTAAAGACAACAGCAGAATATTACTGTCTAAAGACAACAGCAGAATATTACTGAATAAAGACAACAGCAGAATATTACTGTCTAAAGACAACAGCAGAATAATACTGTCTGAAGACAACAGCAGAATATTACTGTCTAAAGACAACAGCAGAATATTACTGTCTGAAGACAACAGCAGAATATTGATGTCTGAAGACAACAGCAGAATATTACTGTCTGAAGACAACAGCAGAATATTACTGTCTAAAGACAACAGCAGAATATTACTGTCTGAAGACAACAGCAGAATATTACTGAATGAAGACAACAGCAGAATATTACTGTCTGAAGACAACAGCAGAATATTAATGTGTAAAGACAACAGCAGAATATTACTGTCTAAAGACAACAGCAGAATATTGCTGTCTAAAGACAACAGCAGAATATTACTGAATAAAGACAACAGCAGAATATTACGGTCTAAAGACAACAGCAGAATATTACTGTCTAAAGACAACAGCAAAATATTGCTGAATAAAGACAACAGCAGAATATTACTGTCTAAAGACAACAGCAGAATATTACTGAATAAAGACAACAGCAGAATATTACTGTCTAAAGACAACAGCAAAATATTGCTGAATAAAGACAACAGCAGAATATTGCTGTCTAAAGACAACAGCAGAATATTACTGAATAAAGACAACAGCAGAATATTACGGTCTAAAGACAACAGCAGAATATTACTGTCTAAAGACAACAGCAAAATATTGCTGAATAAAGACAACAGCAGAATATCACTGTCTGAAGACAACAGCAGAATATTGGTAACTAAAGACAACAGCAGAATATTGCTGTTTAAAGACAACAGCAGAATATTAAAGTCTGAAGACAACAGCAGAATATTACTGTCTAAAGACAGTAGCAGAATATTACTGTCTGAAGACCACAGCAGAATATTACTGTCTGAAGACAACAGCAGAATATTACTGTCTAAAGACAGTAGCAGAATATCACTGTCTGAAGACAACAGCAGAATATTAAAGTCTGAAGACAACAGCAGAATATTACTGTCTGAAGACAACAGCAGAATATTGGTAACTAAAGACAACAGCAGAATATTGCTGTTTAAAGACAACAGCAGAATATCGGTAACTAAAGACAACAGCAGAATATTACTGTTTAAAGACAACAGCAGAATATTACTGTATATAGACAACAGCAGAATATTACTGAATGAAGACAACAGCAGAATATTACTGTCTGAAGACAACAGCAAAATATTGCTGAATAAAGACAACAGCAGAATATTACTGTCTGAAGACAACAGCAGAATATTAATGTATATAGACAACAGCAGAATATTACTGTGTAAAGACAACAGCAGAATATTAATGTGTAAAGACAACAGCAGAATATTACTGTCTGAAGACAACAGCAGAATATTACTGAATAAAGACAACAGCAGAATATTACTGTTTATAGACAACAGCAGAATATTAATGTGTAAAAACAACAGCAGAATATTACTGTCTGAAGACAACAGCAGAATATTACTGAATAAAGACAACAGCAGAATAATACTGTCTGAAGACAACAGCAGAATATTACTGTCTAAAGACAACAGCAGAATATTACTGTCTAAAGACAACAGCAGAATATTACTGAATAAAGACAACAGCAGAATATTACTGTCTAAAGACAACAGCAGAATATTACTGTCTAAAGACAACAGCAGAATAATACTGTCTGAAGACAACAGCAGAATATTACTGTCTAAAGACAACAGCAGAATATTACTGTCTGAAGACAACAGCAGAATATTACTGTCTGAAGACAACAGCAGAATATTACTGTCTAAAGACAACAGCAGAATATTACTGTCTGAAGACAACAGCAGAATATTACTGTCTAAAGACAACAGCAGAATATTAATGTGTAAAGACAACAGCAGAATATTACTGTCTAAAGACAACAGCAGAATATTGCTGTCTAAAGACAACAGCAGAATATTACTGAATAAAGACAACAGCAGAATATTACGGTCTAAAGACAACAGCAGAATATTACTGTCTAAAGACAACAGCAAAATATTGCTGAATAAAGACAACAGCAGAATATTACTGTCTAAAGACAACAGCAGAATATTAAAGTCTGAAGACAACAGCAGAATATTACTGTCTAAAGACAGTAGCAGAATATTACTGTCTGAAGACCACAGCAGAATATTACTGTCTAAAGACAGTAGCAGAAAATCACTGTCTGAAGACAACAGCAGAATATTAAAGTCTGAAGACAACAGCAGAATATCACTGTCTGAAGACAACAGCAGAATATTGGTAACTAAAGACAACAGCAGAATATTGCTGTTTAAAGACAACAGCAGAATATTAAAGTCTGAAGACAACAGCAGAATATTACTGTCTAAAGACAGTAGCAGAATATTACTGTCTGAAGACCACAGCAGAATATTACTGTCTGAAGACAACAGCAGAATATTACTGTCTAAAGACAGTAGCAGAATATCACTGTCTGAAGACAACAGCAGAATATTAAAGTCTGAAGACAACAGCAGAATATTACTGTCTGAAGACAACAGCAGAATATTGGTAACTAAAGACAACAGCAGAATATTGCTGTTTAAAGACAACAGCAGAATATCGGTAACTAAAGACAACAGCAGAATATTACTGTTTAAAGACAACAGCAGAATATTACTGTATATAGACAACAGCAGAATATTACTGAATGAAGACAACAGCAGAATATTACTGTCTGAAGACAACAGCAGAATATTACTGTCTAAAGACAACAGAAAAATATTATTGTCTGAAGACAACAGCAAAATACTATTGTCTGAAGACAACAGCAAAATACTACTGTCTGAAGACAACAGAAAAATATTGTTGAATAAAGACAACAGCAGAAAAATACTGTCTGAAGACAACATTAGAATATTACTGTCTAAAGACAACAGCAGAATATTACTGTCTGAAGACAACAGCAGAATATTACTGTCTGAAGACAACAGCAGAATATTACTGTCTAAAGACAATTGCAGAATATTACTGTCTGTATTCAACAGCAGAATATTGTTGTCTGAACACAACAGCAGAATATTGTTGTCTAAAGACAACAGCAGAATATTCCTGAATAAAGACAACAGCAGAATATTACGGTCTAAAGACAACAGCAGAATATTACTGTCTAAAGACAACAGCAAAATATTGCTTAATAAAGACAACAGCAGAATATTAAAGTCTGAAGACAACAGCAGAATATTACTGTCTAAAGACAACAGCAGAATATTAATGTGTAAAGACAACAGCAGAATATTACTGTCTGAAGACAACAGCAGAATATTACTGTCTGAAGACAACAGCAGAATATTACTGTCTAAAGACAATTGCAGAATATTAATGTGTAAAGACAACAGCAGAATATTTCTGAATAAAGACAACAGCAAAATATTGCTTAATAAAGACAACAGCAGAATATTACTGTTTAAAGACAACAGCAGAATATTACTGTATATAGACAACAGCAGAATAGTACTGTTTAAAGACAACACCAGAATATTACTGTCTGAAGACAACAGCAAAATATTGCTGAATAAAGACAACAGCAGAATATTACTGAATGAAGACAACAGCAGAATACTACTGTCTAAAGACAACAGCAGAATATTACTGAATGAAGACAACAGCAGAATATTACTGTCTAAAGACAACAGCAAAATAATACTGTCTGAAGACAACAGCAGAATATTACTGTCTGAAGACAACAGCAGAATAGTACTGTCTGAAGACAACAGCAGAATAGTACTGTCTGAAGACAACAGCAGAATAGTACTGTCTAAAGACAACAGCAAAATATTACTGTCTAAAGACAACAGCAGAATAGTACTGTCTAAAGACAACAGCAGAATATTACTGTCTGAAGACAACAGCAGAATAGTACTGTCTGAAGACAACAGCAAAATATTATTGTCTGAAGACAACAGCAGAATATTACTGTCTGAAGACAACAGCAAAATATTATTGTCTGAAGACAACAGCAGAATATTACTATCTGAAGACAACAGCAGAATATTACTGTCTGAAGACAACAGCAGAATATTACTGTCTAAAGACAACAGCAGAATATTACTGAATGAAGACAACAGCAGAATATTACTGTCTAAAGACAACAGCAGAATATTACTCTCTAAAGACAACAGCAGAATATTACTGAATGAAGACAACAGCAGAATATTACTGTCTAAAGACAACAGCAAAATAATACTGTCTGAAGACAACAGCAGAATATTACTGTCTGAAGACAACAGCAGAATATTACTGTCTGAAGACAACAGCAAAATATTATTGTCTGAAGACAACAGCAGAATATTACTGTCTGAAGACAACAGCAAAATATTATTGTCTGAAGACAACAGCAGAATATTACTATCTGAAGACAACAGCAGAATATTACTGTCTGAAGACAACAGCAGAATATTACTGTCTGAAGACAACAGCAGAATATCAATGTGTAAAGACAACAGCAAAATATTACTGTCTGAAGACAACAGCAGAATATTACTGTCTGAAGACAACAGCAAAATATTATTGTCTGAAGACAACAGCAGAATATTACTGTCTGAAGACAACAGCAGAATAGTACTGTCTGAAGACAACAGCAAAATATTATTGTCTGAAGACAACAGCAGAATATTACTGTCTAAAGACAACAGCAGAATATTACTGAATGAAGACAACAGCAGAATATTACTGTCTAAAGACAACAGCAGAATATTACTGTCTAAAGACAACAGCAGAATATTACTGAATGAAGACAACAGCAGAATATTACTGTCTAAAGACAACAGCAAAATAATACTGTCTGAAGACAACAGCAGAATATTACTGTCTGAAGACAACAGCAGAATAGTACTGTCTGAAGACAACAGCAGAATATTACTATCTGAAGACAACAGCAGAATATTACTGTCTGAAGACAACAGCAGAATATCAATGTGTAAAGACAACAGCAAAATATTACTGTCTGAAGACAACAGCAGAATATTACTGTCTGAAGACAACAGCAAAATATTATTGTCTGAAGACAACAGCAGAATATTACTGTCTGTAGACATCAGCAGAATATTAATGTCTGAACACAACAGCAGAATATTAGTAACTAAAGACAACAGCAGAATATTACTGTCTAAAGACAACAGCAGAAGATTACTGTCTGAAGACAACAGCAGAATATGCATGTGTAAAGACAACAGCAGAATATTCCTGAATAAAAGACAACAGAGAATTTTAATGTCTAAAGACAACAGCAGAATATTGCTGTCTAAAGACAACAGCAGAATATTACTGTTTAAAGACAACAGCAGAATATTACTGAATAAAGACAACAGCAGAATATTACTGTCTGAAGTTAACAGCAGAATATTACTGTCTGAAGACAACAGCAGAATTTTACTGTCTAAAGACAACAGCAGAATATTAATGTGTAAAGACAACAGCAGAATATTCCTGAAAAAAGACAACAGCAGAATATTGCTGAATAAAGACAACAGCAGAATATTACTGTCTGAAGACAACAGCAGAATATTGCTGAATAAAGACAACAGCAGAATATTGCTGAATAAAGACAACAGCAGAATATTACTGTATATAGACAACAGCAGAATATTACTGAATAAAGACAACAGCAGAATATTGCTGAATAAAGACAACAGCAGAATATTACTGTCTGAAGACAACAGCAGAATATTGGTAACTAAAGACAACAGCAGAATATTAGTAACTAAAGACAACAGCAGAATATTAGTAACTAAAGACAACAGTAGAATATTACTGTCTGAAGACAACAGCAGAATATTAGTAACTAAAGACAACAGCAGAATATTACTATCTGAAGACAACAGCAGAATATTAGTAACTAAAGACAACAGCAGAATATTACTGTCTGAAGACAACAGCAGAATATCAATGTGTAAAGACAACAGCAAAATATTACTGTCTGAAGACAACAGCAGAATATTACTGTCTGAAGACAACAGCAAAATATTATTGTCTGAAGACAACAGCAGAATATTACTGTCTGAAGACAACAGCAGAATATTACTGTCTGTAGACATCAGCAGAATATTAATGTCTGAACACAACAGCAGAATATTAGTAACTAAAGACAACAGCAGAATATTACTGTCTAAAGACAACAGCAGAAGATTACTGTCTGAAGACAACAGCAGAATATTCATGTGTAAAGACAACAGCAGAATATTCCTGAATAAAAGACAACAGAGAATTTTAATGTCTAAAGACAACAGCAGAATATTGCTGTCTAAAGACAACAGCAGAATATTACTGTTTAAAGACAACAGCAGAATATTACTGAATAAAGACAACAGCAGAATATTACTGTTTAAAGACAACAGCAGAATATTACTGAATAAAGACAACAGCAGAATATTACTGTCTGAAGTTAACAGCAGAATATTACTGTCTAAAGAGAGTAGCAGAATATTACTGTCTGAAGACAACAGCAGAATATTAATGTGTAAAGACAACAGCAGAATATTACTGTCTAAAGACAGTAGCAGAATATTACTGTCTGAAGACCACAGCAGAATATTACTGTCTGAAGACAACAGCAGAATATTACTGTCTAAAGACAGTAGCAGAATATCACTGTCTGAAGACAACAGCAGAATATTAAAGTCTGAAGACAACAGCAGAATATTACTGTCTGAAGACAACAGCAGAATATTGGTAACTAAAGACAACAGCAGAATATTGCTGTTTAAAGACAACAGCAGAATATCGGTAACTAAAGACAACAGCAGAATATTACTGTTTAAAGACAACAGCAGAATATTACTGTATATAGACAACAGCAGAATATTACTGAATGAAGACAACAGCAGAATATTACTGTCTGAAGACAACAGCAGAATATTACTGTCTAAAGACAACAGAAAAATATTATTGTCTGAAGACAACAGCAAAATACTATTGTCTGAAGACAACAGCAAAATACTACTGTCTGAAGACAACAGAAAAATATTGTTGAATAAAGACAACAGCAGAAAAATACTGTCTGAAGACAACATTAGAATATTACTGTCTAAAGACAACAGCAGAATATTACTGTCTGAAGACAACAGCAGAATATTACTGTCTGAAGACAACAGCAGAATATTACTGTCTAAAGACAATTGCAGAATATTACTGTCTGTATTCAACAGCAGAATATTGTTGTCTGAACACAACAGCAGAATATTGTTGTCTAAAGACAACAGCAGAATATTCCTGAATAAAGACAACAGCAGAATATTACGGTCTAAAGACAACAGCAGAATATTACTGTCTAAAGACAACAGCAAAATATTGCTTAATAAAGACAACAGCAGAATATTAAAGTCTGAAGACAACAGCAGAATATTACTGTCTAAAGACAACAGCAGAATATTAATGTGTAAAGACAACAGCAGAATATTACTGTCTGAAGACAACAGCAGAATATTACTGTCTGAAGACAACAGCAGAATATTACTGTCTAAAGACAATTGCAGAATATTAATGTGTAAAGACAACAGCAGAATATTTCTGAATAAAGACAACAGCAAAATATTGCTTAATAAAGACAACAGCAGAATATTACTGTTTAAAGACAACAGCAGAATATTACTGTATATAGACAACAGCAGAATAGTACTGTTTAAAGACAACACCAGAATATTACTGTCTGAAGACAACAGCAAAATATTGCTGAATAAAGACAACAGCAGAATATTACTGAATGAAGACAACAGCAGAATATTACTGTCTAAAGACAACAGCAAAATAATACTGTCTGAAGACAACAGCAGAATATTACTGTCTGAAGACAACAGCAGAATAGTACTGTCTGAAGACAACAGCAGAATAGTACTGTCTGAAGACAACAGCAGAATAGTACTGTCTAAAGACAACAGCAAAATATTACTGTCTAAAGACAACAGCAGAATAGTACTGTCTAAAGACAACAGCAGAATATTACTGTCTGAAGACAACAGCAGAATAGTACTGTCTGAAGACAACAGCAAAATATTATTGTCTGAAGACAACAGCAGAATATTACTGTCTGAAGACAACAGCAAAATATTATTGTCTGAAGACAACAGCAGAATATTACTATCTGAAGACAACAGCAGAATATTACTGTCTGAAGACAACAGCAGAATATTACTGTCTAAAGACAACAGCAGAATATTACTGAATGAAGACAACAGCAGAATATTACTGTCTAAAGACAACAGCAGAATATTACTCTCTAAAGACAACAGCAGAATATTACTGAATGAAGACAACAGCAGAATATTACTGTCTAAAGACAACAGCAAAATAATACTGTCTGAAGACAACAGCAGAATATTACTGTCTGAAGACAACAGCAGAATATTACTGTCTGAAGACAACAGCAAAATATTATTGTCTGAAGACAACAGCAGAATATTACTGTCTGAAGACAACAGCAAAATATTATTGTCTGAAGACAACAGCAGAATATTACTATCTGAAGACAACAGCAGAATATTACTGTCTGAAGACAACAGCAGAATATTACTGTCTGAAGACAACAGCAGAATATCAATGTGTAAAGACAACAGCAAAATATTACTGTCTGAAGACAACAGCAGAATATTACTGTCTGAAGACAACAGCAAAATATTATTGTCTGAAGACAACAGCAGAATATTACTGTCTGAAGACAACAGCAGAATAGTACTGTCTGAAGACAACAGCAAAATATTATTGTCTGAAGACAACAGCAGAATATTACTGTCTAAAGACAACAGCAGAATATTACTGAATGAAGACAACAGCAGAATATTACTGTCTAAAGACAACAGCAGAATATTACTGTCTAAAGACAACAGCAGAATATTACTGAATGAAGACAACAGCAGAATATTACTGTCTAAAGACAACAGCAAAATAATACTGTCTGAAGACAACAGCAGAATATTACTGTCTGAAGACAACAGCAGAATAGTACTGTCTGAAGACAACAGCAGAATATTACTATCTGAAGACAACAGCAGAATATTACTGTCTGAAGACAACAGCAGAATATCAATGTGTAAAGACAACAGCAAAATATTACTGTCTGAAGACAACAGCAGAATATTACTGTCTGAAGACAACAGCAAAATATTATTGTCTGAAGACAACAGCAGAATATTACTGTCTGTAGACATCAGCAGAATATTAATGTCTGAACACAACAGCAGAATATTAGTAACTAAAGACAACAGCAGAATATTACTGTCTAAAGACAACAGCAGAAGATTACTGTCTGAAGACAACAGCAGAATATGCATGTGTAAAGACAACAGCAGAATATTCCTGAATAAAAGACAACAGAGAATTTTAATGTCTAAAGACAACAGCAGAATATTGCTGTCTAAAGACAACAGCAGAATATTACTGTTTAAAGACAACAGCAGAATATTACTGAATAAAGACAACAGCAGAATATTACTGTCTGAAGTTAACAGCAGAATATTACTGTCTGAAGACAACAGCAGAATTTTACTGTCTAAAGACAACAGCAGAATATTAATGTGTAAAGACAACAGCAGAATATTCCTGAAAAAAGACAACAGCAGAATATTGCTGAATAAAGACAACAGCAGAATATTACTGTCTGAAGACAACAGCAGAATATTGCTGAATAAAGACAACAGCAGAATATTGCTGAATAAAGACAACAGCAGAATATTACTGTATATAGACAACAGCAGAATATTACTGAATAAAGACAACAGCAGAATATTGCTGAATAAAGACAACAGCAGAATATTACTGTCTGAAGACAACAGCAGAATATTGGTAACTAAAGACAACAGCAGAATATTAGTAACTAAAGACAACAGCAGAATATTAGTAACTAAAGACAACAGTAGAATATTACTGTCTGAAGACAACAGCAGAATATTAGTAACTAAAGACAACAGCAGAATATTACTATCTGAAGACAACAGCAGAATATTAGTAACTAAAGACAACAGCAGAATATTACTGTCTGAAGACAACAGCAGAATATCAATGTGTAAAGACAACAGCAAAATATTACTGTCTGAAGACAACAGCAGAATATTACTGTCTGAAGACAACAGCAAAATATTATTGTCTGAAGACAACAGCAGAATATTACTGTCTGAAGACAACAGCAGAATATTACTGTCTGTAGACATCAGCAGAATATTAATGTCTGAACACAACAGCAGAATATTAGTAACTAAAGACAACAGCAGAATATTACTGTCTAAAGACAACAGCAGAAGATTACTGTCTGAAGACAACAGCAGAATATTCATGTGTAAAGACAACAGCAGAATATTCCTGAATAAAAGACAACAGAGAATTTTAATGTCTAAAGACAACAGCAGAATATTGCTGTCTAAAGACAACAGCAGAATATTACTGTTTAAAGACAACAGCAGAATATTACTGAATAAAGACAACAGCAGAATATTACTGTTTAAAGACAACAGCAGAATATTACTGAATAAAGACAACAGCAGAATATTACTGTCTGAAGTTAACAGCAGAATATTACTGTCTAAAGAGAGTAGCAGAATATTACTGTCTGAAGACAACAGCAGAATATTAATGTGTAAAGACAACAGCAGAATATTACTGTCTGTAGACAACAGCAGAATATTAATGTCTAAAGACAACAGCAGAATATTACTGTCTGAAGACAACAGCAGAATATTAGTAACTAAAGACAACAGCAGAATATTACTGTCTAAAGACAACAGCAGAATATTACTGTCTGAAGACGACAGCAGAATATTAGTAACTAAAGACAACAGCAGAATATTACTGTCTAAAGACAACAGCAGAAGATTACTGTCTGAAGACAACAGCAGAATATTCATGTGTAAAGACAACAGCAGAATATTCCTGAAAAAAAGACAACAGAGAATTTTAATGTCTAAAGACAACAGCAGAATATTGTTGTCTAAAGACAACAGCAGAATATTACTGTTTAAAGACAACAGCAGAATATTACTGTCTAAAGACAACAGCAGAATATTACTGTCTAAAGACAACAGCAGCATATTACTGTCTAAAGACAACAGCAGAATATTACTGTCTGAAGACAACAGCAGAATATTACTGTCTAAAGACAACAGCAGAATAGTACTGTCTAAAGACAACAGCAGAATATTACTGAATGAAGACAACAGCATCATATTACTGTCTGAAGACAACAGCAAAATATTACTGTCTGAAGACAACAGAAAAATATTGCTGAATAAAGACAACAGCAAAATATTACTGTCTGAAGACAACAGCAGAATAGTACTGTCTGAGGACAATAGCAAAATATTATTGTCTGAAGACAACAGAAAAATATTGCTGAATACAGACAACAGCAACATATTACTGTCTGTAGACAACAGCAGAATATTAATGTCGAAAGACAACAGCAGAATATTACTGTCTGAAGACAACAGCAGAATTTTAATGTCTAAAGACAACAGCAGAATATTGCTGTCTAAAGACAACAGCAGAATATTACTGTCTGAAGACAACAGCAGAATTTTAATGTCTAAAGACAACAGCAGAATATTGCTGTCTAAAGACAACAGCAGAATATTACTGTCTGAAGACAACAGCAGAATATTACTGTCTAAAGACAACATCAGAAGATTACTGTCTGAAGACAACAGCAGAATATTAATGTCTAAAGACAACAGCAGAATATTGCTGTCTAAAGACAACATCAGAAGATTACTGTCTGAAGACAACAGCAGAATTTTAATGTCTAAAGACAACAGCAGAATATTGCTGTCTAAAGACAACAGCAGAATATTACTGAATAAAGACAACAGCAGAATATTACTGTCTGAAGTTATCAGCAGAATATTACTGTCTAAAGAGAGTAGCAGAATATTACTGTCTGAAGACAACAGCAGAATTTTACTGTCTAAAGAGAACAGCAGAATATTAATATGTAAAGACAGCAGCAGAATATTACTGTCTAAAGACAACAGCAGAATATTACTGTCTATAGACAACAGCAGAATATTACTGTCTAAAGACAACAGCAGAATATTGGTAACTAAAGACAACAGCAGAATATTACTGAATGAAGACAACAGAAAAATATTGCTGAATAAAGACAACAGCAAAATATTACTGTCTGAAGACAACAGCAGAATATTACTGTCTAAAGACAACAGCAGAATATTACTGTCTAAAGACAACAGCAGAATATTACTGTCTGAAGACAACAGCAGAATATTAATGTCTAAAGACAACAGCAGAATATTACTGTCTAAAGACAACAGCAGAATATTACTGCCTAAAGACAACAGCAGAATATTACTGTCTAAAGACAACAGCAGAATATTACTGTCTAAAGACAACAGCAGAATATTACTGTCTGAAGACAACAGCAGAATATTACTGTCTGTAGACAACAGCAGAATATTACGGTCTAAAGACAACAGCAGAATATTACTGTCTGAAGACAACAGCAGAATATTACTGTCTAAAGACAACAGCAGAATATTACTGTCTGAAGACAACAGCAGAATATTACTGTCTGAAGACAACAGCAGAATATTACTGTCTAAAGACAACAGCAGAATATTACTGCCTGAAGACCACAGCAGAATATTACTGCCTGAAGACAACAGCAGAATATTAGTAACTAAAGACAACAGCAGAATATTAGTAACTAAAGACAACAGCAGAATATTACTGTCTAAAGACAACAGCAGAATATTACTGTCTGAGGACAATAGCAAAATATTAATGTCTGAAGACAACAGCAAAATAATACTGTCTGAAGACAACAGAGAAATATTGCTGAATAAAGACAACAGCAAAATATTACTGTCTGAAGACAACAGCAGAATATTAATGTGTAAAGACAACAGCAGAATATTACTGTCTAAAGACAACAGCAGAATATTAGTAACTAAAGACAACAGCAGAATATTACTGTCTAAAGACAACAGCAGAAGATTACTGTCTGAAGACAACAGCAGAATATTCATGTGTAAAGACAACAGCAGAATATTCCTGAATAAAAGACAACAGAGAATTTTAATGTCTAAAGACAACAGCAGAATATTGCTGTCTAAAGACAACAGCAGAATATTACTGTTTAAAGACAACAGCAGAATATTACTGAATAAAGACAACAGCAGAATATTACTGTTTAAAGACAACAGCAGAATATTACTGAATAAAGACAACAGCAGAATATTACTGTCTAAAGACAACAGCAAAATATTACTGTCTGAAGACAACAGCAGAATATTACTGTCTGAAGACAACAGCAGAATATTACTGTCTATAGACAACAGCAGAATATTACTGTCTGAAGACAACAGCAGAATATTACTGTCTAAAGACAGTAGCAGAATATTACTCTCTGAAGACAACAGCAGAATATTAATGTCTAAAGACAACAGCAGAATATTACTGTCTAAAGACAACAGCAGAATATTACTGTCTATAGACAACAGCAGAATATTACTGTCTAAAGACAACAGCAGAATATTACTGTCTATAGACAACAGCAGAATATTACTGTCTAAAGACAACAGCAGAATATTACTGTCTAAAGACAACAGCAGAATATTGGTAACTAAAGACAACAGCAGAATATTACTGTTTAAAGACAACAGCAGAATATTGGTAACTAAAGACAACAGCAGAATATTACTGTTTAAAGACAACAGAAGAATATTGGTAACTAAAGACAACAGCGGAATATTACTGTTTAAAGACAACAGAAGAATATTACTGTATATAGACAACAGCAGAATATTACTGAATAAAGACAACAGCAGAATATTACTGAATAAAGACAACAGCAGAATATTACTGTCTAAAGACAACAGCAGAATATTACTGAATGAAGACAACAGAAAAATATTGCTGAATAAAGACAACAGCAGAATATTACTGTTTAAAGACAACAGCAGAATATTATTGTATATAGACAACAGCAGAATATTACTGAATAAAGACAACAGCAGAATATTACTGAATAAAGACAACAGCAGAATATTACTGTCTAAAGACAACAGCAGAATAATACTGTCTGAAGACAACAGCAAAATATTACTGTCTGAAGACAACAGCAGAATATTACTGTCTGAAGACAACAGCAAAATATTATTGTCTGAAGACAACAGCAAAATACTACTGTCTGAAGACAACAGAAAAATATTCCTGAATAAAGACAACAGCAGAATATTACTGTTTGAAGACAACAGCAGAATAATACTTTCTGAAGACAACAGCAGAATATTCATGTGTAAAGACAACAGCAGAATATTCCTGAAAAAAAGACAACAGAGAATGTTAATGTCTAAAGACAACAGCAGAATATTGCTGAATAAAGACAACAGCAGAATATTACTGTCTAAAGACAACAGCAGAATATTACTCTCTGAAGACAACAGCAGAAGATTACTGTCTGAAGACAACAGCAGAATATTCATGTGTAAAGACAACAGCAGAATATTCCTGAAAAAAAGACAACAGAGAATGTTAATGTCTAAAGACAACAGCAGAATATTGCTGAATAAAGACAACAGCAGAATATTACTGTCTAAAGACAACAGCAGAATATTACTGTCTAAAGACAACAGCAGAATATTACTGTCTGAAGACAACAGCAGAATATTACTCTCTGAAGACAACAGCAGAATATTCCTGAAAAAAAGACAACAGAGAATGTTAATGTCTAAAGACAACAGCAGAATATTACTGGAATTTACAGACAACAGTAGAATATTACTGGAGTCGGAAGACAAGAGGAGACAACAGGCCCTGAGAGAGTGACACCACAACTACAGATAAACGTTACCTGCTGTAACAAAAAGAGAGAGAGAGAGAGACAGAGAGAGAGAGAGAGAGAGAGAGAGAGAGAGACCGTCTGAGAGAGAGAGAGAGAGACAGCCAGACAGTCAGAGAGAGAGAGAGATACAGGCAGACAGTCAGTCAAACAGATGGTTTGACACAAAGCTGGTTGAGGACCAGCGAGAACAGTGGTTGAGACAGATCACAAGTCAGAAGGAATTGTTGAACATAATCAAGACATGAAGGAAACTGAAACAAGGAGAGAGGAAACCAAACCAGGCCATGGGAGCCTCACAGGCAGACAAACCCTTAGAACACACAGACATACACACACACAGACATATACACACAGACATACACACACACAGACATATACACGCAGACATTCACACACACAGACATATACACACAGACATACACACATATATACACACAGACATACACACACAAACACACACACACAGACATGAATACAAACACACACACACACACACAAACACACACACACACACACACACACACACACACACACACACACACACAGAGAGAGAGAGACATACACACACAAACACACACACACAGACATAGACACACAGACATACAAACAGACATACACACACAGACATACACACACAGACATACACACACAGACATACAAACAGTTATACACACACAGACATACACACACAGACATACACACAGGCAGACACACACATATATACACACACAGACACACACACATACATACACACACAAAAATACACACAGTTATACACATAAACACATACACACAGACATACACACAGACATACACACACAGACAGACACACAGACATACACACAGACGTACACACACAGACATACACACAGACATACACACAGAAATACACACACAGACATACACACAGAAATACACAAACAGACATACAGACAGACATACACACACACACAGACACACACACACAGACATACGCACACAGACATACACACACAGACATAGACACAGACATACACACACAGACATACACACAGAAATACACACATCCATACACACACAGACATACACACAGAAATACACAAACAGACACAAAGACACACACATATATACACACACAGACATACACACACAGACACACACACAAACATACACTAAGACATACACACAGACAGACACACAGACATACACAAACAAACATACACACAGACATACACGCAGAAATACACACACAAACAGACACACAGACATACACACAGACAGACACACATACATACACACACAAAAATACACACAGTTATACACATACACACATACACACAGACATACACACATACATACACACAGACATACACACACACACACACACACACACAGACATACACACACAGACACACACAGACATACATACATACATACGCACACAGACATACACACAGACACACACACACAGATATACACACACAGACATACGCACACAAACATACACTAAGACATACACACAGACAGACACACAGACATACACACACAAACATACACACAGACACACACAGAAATACACACACAAACAGACACACAGACCTACACACACATACATACACACAGACAGACACACATACATACACACACAAAAATACACAGTTAAACACATACATACAGACATACACACAGACAGACACACAGACAAACACAGACATACACGCAGACATACACACATAAATACACACAGCCATACACACACAGACATACACACACATAAATACACACACAGACATACACACAAACATACACACACAGACATACGCACACAGACACACACAGACATACACACCCAGACATACACACACAGACATACACACAGACATACTTACAGACATACTCACAGACATACACAAACAAACACACACACAGACATACATACACACAGAGACATACACACACAAACAGACACACATACATACACACAGACAGACACACATACATACACACACAAAAATACACACAGTTATACACATACACACAAACATACACACACAGACATACGCACACAGACACACACAGACATACACACCCAGACATACACACACAGACATACACACACAAACATACACACAGACATACTTACAGACATACACACAGACATACACAAACAAACACACACACAGTCATACATACACACAGAGACATACACACAGACATACATGCAGACATACACACAAAAACACACACACAGACATACACACACATACATACACACAGGCATACACACAGACAGACACACAGACATACACACACAAAAATACACACAGTTATACACATACACACATACACACAGACATACACACAAACATACACACACAGACATGCGCACACAGACACACACAGACATACACACCCAGACATACACACACAGACATACACACACAGACATACACACAGACATACTTACAGACATACACACAGACATACACAAACAAACACACACACAGACATACATACACACAGAGACATACACACACAAACAGACACACATACATACACACAGACAGACACACATACATACACACACAAAAATACACACAGTTATACACATACACACATACACACAGACATACACACAAACATACACACACAGACATACGCACACAGACACACACAGACATACACACACAGACATACACACACAGACATACATACACAGATATACACACACAGACATACGCACACAAACATACACTAAGACATACACACAGACAGACACACAGACATACACACACAAACATACACACAGACATACACACACAAAAATACACAGTTAAACACATACACACAGACATACACACAAACATACACACAGACATACACACAGACAGACACACAGACATAAACACAGACATACACGCAGACATACACACACGGACATACACACAGACATAAACACAGACATACACACATAAATACACACAGCCATACACACACAGACATACACACACATAAATACACACAGAGACATACACACAAACATACACACACAGACATACGCACACAGACACACACAGACATACACACCCAGACATACACACACAGACATACACACACAAATATACACACAGACATACTTACAGACATACACAAACAAACACACACACAGACATACATACACACAGAGACATACACACACAAACAGACACACATACATACACACAGACAGACACACATACATACACACACAAAAATACACACAGTTATACACATACACACATACACACAGACATACACACAAACATACACACACAGACATACGCACACAGACACACACAGACATACACACACAGACATACACACAGACATACTTACAGACATACACACAGACATACACAAACAAACACACACACAGTCATACATACACACAGAGACATACACACAGACATACATGCAGACATACACACAAAAACACACACACAGACATACACACACATACATACACACAGGCATACACACAGACAGACACACAGACATACACACACAAACATACACACAGACATACACACAGAAATACACACACAAAAATACACAGTTAAACACATACACACAGACATACACACAAACATACACACAGACATACACACAGACAGACACACAGACATAAACACAGACATACACGCAGACATACACACACGGACATACACACAGACATACACACATAAATACACACAGCCATACACACACATAAATACACACACAGACATACACACAAACATACACACACAGACATACGCACACAGACACACACAGACATACACACCCAGACATACACACACAGACATACACACACAAATATACACACAGACATACTTACAGACATACACAAACAAACACACACACAGACATACATACACACAGAGACATACACACACAAACAGACACACATACATACACACAGACAGACACACATACATACACACACAAAAATACACACAGTTATACACATACACACATACACACAGACATACACACAAACATACACACACAGACATACGCACACAGACACACACAGACATACACACCCAGACATACACACACAGACATACACACAGACATACTTACAGACATACACACAGACATACACAAACAAACACACACACAGTCATACATACACACAGAGACATACACACAGACATACATGCAGACATACACACAAAAACACACACACAGACACAGACATACACACACAGACACACACAGACATACATACATACATACGCACACAGACATACACACAGACACACACACACAGATATACACACACAGACATACGCACACAAACATACACTAAGACATACACACAGACAGACACACAGACATACACACACAAACATACACACAGACACACACAGAAATACACACACAAACAGACACACAGACCTACACACACATACATACACACAGACAGACACACATACATACACACACAAAAATACACAGTTAAACACATACACACAGACATACACACAGACAGACACACAGACAAACACAGACATACACGCAGACATACACACATAAATACACACAGCCATACACACACAGACATACACACACATAAATACACACACAGACATACACACAAACATACACACACAGACATACGCACACAGACACACACAGACATACACACCCAGACATACACACACAGACATACACACAGACATACTTACAGACATACTCACAGACATACACAAACAAACACACACACAGACATACATACACACAGAGACATACACACACAAACAGACACACATACATACACACAGACAGACACACATACATACACACACAAAAATACACACAGTTATACACATACACACAAACATACACACACAGACATACGCACACAGACACACACAGACATACACACCCAGACATACACACACAGACATACACACACAAACATACACACAGACATACTTACAGACATACACACAGACATACACAAACAAACACACACACAGTCATACATACACACAGAGACATACACACAGACATACATGCAGACATACACACAAAAACACACACACAGACATACACACACATACATACACACAGGCATACACACAGACAGACACACAGACATACACACACAAAAATACACACAGTTATACACATACACACATACACACAGACATACACACAAACATACACACACAGACATGCGCACACAGACACACACAGACATACACACCCAGACATACACACACAGACATACACACACAGACATACACACAGACATACTTACAGACATACACACAGACATACACAAACAAACACACACACAGACATACATACACACAGAGACATACACACACAAACAGACACACATACATACACACAGACAGACACACATACATACACACACAAAAATACACACAGTTATACACATACACACATACACACAGACATACACACAAACATACACACACAGACATACGCACACAGACACACACAGACATACACACACAGACATACACACACAGACATACATACACAGATATACACACACAGACATACGCACACAAACATACACTAAGACATACACACAGACAGACACACAGACATACACACACAAACATACACACAGACATACACACACAAAAATACACAGTTAAACACATACACACAGACATACACACAAACATACACACAGACATACACACAGACAGACACACAGACATAAACACAGACATACACGCAGACATACACACACGGACATACACACAGACATAAACACAGACATACACACATAAATACACACAGCCATACACACACAGACATACACACACATAAATACACACAGAGACATACACACAAACATACACACACAGACATACGCACACAGACACACACAGACATACACACCCAGACATACACACACAGACATACACACACAAATATACACACAGACATACTTACAGACATACACAAACAAACACACACACAGACATACATACACACAGAGACATACACACACAAACAGACACACATACATACACACAGACAGACACACATACATACACAAACAAAAATACACACAGTTATACACATACACACATACACACAGACATACACACAAACATACACACACAGACATACGCACACAGACACACACAGACATACACACACAGACATACACACAGACATACTTACAGACATACACACAGACATACACAAACAAACACACACACAGTCATACATACACACAGAGACATACACACAGACATACATGCAGACATACACACAAAAACACACACACAGACATACACACACATACATACACACAGGCATACACACAGACAGACACACAGACATACACACACAAACATACACACAGACATACACACAGAAATACACACACAAAAATACACAGTTAAACACATACACACAGACATACACACAAACATACACACAGACATACACACAGACAGACACACAGACATAAACACAGACATACACGCAGACATACACACACGGACATACACACAGACATACACACATAAATACACACAGCCATACACACACAGACATACACACACATAAATACACACACAGACATACACACAAACATACACACACAGACATACGCACACAGACACACACAGACATACACACCCAGACATACACACACAGACATACACACACAAATATACACACAGACATACTTACAGACATACACAAACAAACACACACACAGACATACATACACACAGAGACATACACACACAAACAGACACACATACATACACACAGACAGACACACATACATACACACACAAAAATACACACAGTTATACACATACACACATACACACAGACATACACACAAACATACACACACAGACATACGCACACAGACACACACAGACATACACACCCAGACATACACACACAGACATACACACAGACATACTTACAGACATACACACAGACATACACAAACAAACACACACACAGTCATACATACACACAGAGACATACACACAGACATACATGCAGACATACACACAAAAACACACACACAGACATACACACACATACATACACACAGGCATACACACAGACATACACACACACAGACATACACACACACAGACATACACAGACATACACATAGAGATACACACACATACATACACACACAGACATACACACAGGAATATCATCTTATTACAGTCTCGTATGGAAAAACACCTAGAGGCCCTCTGTGATGTCATAAGACAGGGTAAGCCATGGGCTAGCTAGGATATTACCAAGTACTCTGACATATACACACACACATATATATACACACACACAACCTCTCAGCCAAGTCGTGAGTCAGCGGTATTCTGGCGCTCCTCCAGCCCAGACATGATGACATCACTGAGCTGTGATTGGCTAAGGCAGACAGATGATCATAAACATCCTAAACACAGGAGTCTCCCAGAATCACAGAAACAAACTACTCTCTCTCTCTCTCTCTCTCTCTCTAACTCTCTCTATCTCTCTCCAACTCTCTCTCTCTCTCTCTCTCTAACTCTCTCTAACTCTCTCTAACTCTCTCTCTCTCTCTCTATCTATCTCTCTCTAACTCTCTCTCTCTTTCTAACTCTCTCTCTCTCTCTAACTCTCTCTCTCTCTCTTTCTAACTCTCTCTCTCTCTCTAACTCTCTCTCTCTCTCTCTCTAACTCTCTCTCTCTCTCTCTCCAACTCTCTCTATCTCTCTCTAACTCTCTCTCTTTCTCTAACTCTCTCTCTCTCTCTCTCTCTCAAAAACAAAAGTTCCAAAAGAATAAAGACATTTCACATGTCATATTATGTCTATATACAGTGTTGTAACGATGTGCAAATTGTTCAAGTATGAAAGGGAAAATATAATTAAATAAATATAGGTTGTATTTATAATGGTGTTTGTTCTTCACTGGTTGCCCTTTTCTTGTGGCAACAGGTCACAAATCTTGCTGCTGTCATGGCACACTGTGGTATTTCACCCAGTAGATATGGGTGAAATTTGTTTTAAAATTCTTTATGGGTCTGTGTAATCTGTAGGGAGATGTACCACAAACGGTTGCGGCATACGCTCAAAACCTTTATGTTTTTCTAACATTATACTTTTCTTTGTAGGACTTAGTCGTAAGACTGGGCGTTTAGCTACGGTCCGTTTTGTTGTGATCGCAGCATGTGACATCCTGTGGGTTTACAATCTACAGAAAGTCACATGTATGGAAACATACACATGGTTAGTAGATGTTAATGCGAGTGTAGTGAAATGCTTGTGCTTCTAGTTCTGACAATGCAGTAATAACCAACGAGTAATCTAACCTAACAATTTCGCCACAACTACCTTATTCACACAAGTGTAAAGGGATGAAGAATATGTACATAGAGATATATGAATGAGTGATGGTACAGAACGGCATAGGCAAGATGCAGTAGATGGTATCGAGTACGGTATATACATATGAGACGAGTAATGTAGGGTATGTAAACATTATATTAAGTGGCATTGTTTAAAGTGGATAGTGATACATGTATTACATAAAGATGACAAGATGCAGCAGATGGTATAGAGTACAGTATATACATATGAGGTGAGTGATGTAGGGTATGTAAACATATAAAAGTGGCATTGTTTAAAGTGGCTAGTGATACATTTTTTACATACATTTTTCCATTCTTAAAGTGGCTGGAGTTGAGTCAGTATGTTGGCAGCAGCCACTCAATGTTAGTGGTGGCTGTTTAACAGTCTGATGGCCTTAAGATAGAAGCTGTTTTTCAGTCTCGGTCAGTTGAGCCCTTGGGCTATCAACCTCGTGCAATCTTAAATCTGCACAGACACTAATAGCCTTTTACAGTATCTGCTGTCTGTCACGTACTGTATACAAAAGGATGTTGTTCCCTATTAAAACTGAGAACTGACACTATTCGTTGAGCTTTCCATACCGCCCCAACAGATCCACAGATGATGCAGTCTCTATTGCACTCCACACTGGTCTTTCCCACCTGGACAAAAATAACACCTATGTGAGAATGCTATTCATTGACTACAGCACAGCTTTCAACATCATGGTGCCTACAAAGCTCATCAATAAGCTAAGGACCCTGGGACTAAACACCTCCCTCCGCAACTGGATCCTGGACTTCCTGATGGGCCGCCCCCAGGTGGTAAGGGTAGGTAACAACACATACGCCACACTGATCCTCAACACTGGAGCTCCCCAGGGGTGCGTGCTCAGTCCCCTCCTGTACTCCCTGTTCACCCACAACTGCATGGCCAGGCACGACTCCAACACCATCATTAAATTTGCCGGTGACACAACAGTGGTAGGTCTGGTCACCGACAACAATGAGACAGCCTATAGGGAGGAGGTCAGGCCGGTCAGGCCGTGTTGTGCCAGGATAACAACCTCTCTCTTAACGTGATCAAGACAAAGGAGATGATTGTAGACTACTCATCGACGGGGCTGTAGTGGAACAGGTTGAGAGCTTCAAGTTCCTTAGTGTCCACATCACCAACAAACTAACATGGTCCAAGCACACCATGGCAGTCGTGAAGCGGCACGGCAAAACCTATTTCCCTTCAGGATCCTCAAAAGGTTCTACAGCTGCACCATTTCGAGCATCCTGACTGGTTGCATCACTGCCTGGTATGGCAATTGCTTGGCCTCCGACCGCAAGACAGTACAGAGGGTAGTGTGAACGGCCCAGTACATGGTAGTGGTGTGACTGGGGCCAAGCTTCATGCCATCCAGGACCTTAATACCAGGTTGTGTCAGAGGAAGGCCCTAAAATTTGTCAAAGACTCCAGCCACCCAAGTCATAGACTGTTCTCTCTGCTAACGCACGGCAGGCTGTACCGCGCCAAGTCTAGGTCCAAGAGGCTTCTAAGCAACTTCTAGCCCGAAGCCATGAGACTCCTGAACATCTAGTTAAATGGCTACCCAAACTATTTGCATTGCTCCCCGCTCTTCACACCACTGCCACACCACTGCCATTCTTTGTTGTCATCTATGCATATTAGCTTTAATTAACTCTACCTACATGTACATACTACCTCAACTAACCAGTGCCCCCACACATGGACTTGGCACCCCCCTGTATATATTGTTATTTTTTTACTGCTTCTCTTTAATTACTTGTTACCTTTCTCTTATTCTTATCCGTATTTTTTGAAACTGCACTGTTGGTTAGGGGTTCGTAAGTAAGCATTTCACTGTTGTATTTGGCGGATGTGTTAAGATGGCGTAGGAGTGTTGACCTGTTTTTGTTCGTCCACTCGTGTACTTTTGTATTTTTTGTATATATTTCAATTTTATTTTCAATCTCTTTTTGATTTTTAATTCGATTATACCTTCTGGTAACCTGCCTCACCCAATGTGATACGGAATCGCTATTATTTTTAATTTTAGAACACATTCAAGCACCACCAGAAGCTAACAAGCTAATTAGCTAGAAGCTATTTAGTCATTGTTAGCCACTGCTAGCGGCTTTTACCTTCTGCACAGATACTAGCCCTGTTTTTAGCCTGGATAATACTCGCCAGTCTACCAGTATCGGACTGTCTCTCCACAACAACGGCAGATTCCTGCCATAATCCCTGGACCACTACTTCTGATCTTCACAGCTAACTTTCACTCACCGTGGCACCCAGTACCGAAGCTATCCCTGAGGCCCACCTCCCGGCCTACTCAGCTGTTCACCCGAACCCCACTCATACACGGCTAGAGCCCAATACTCCACCGGATCCTTGCTGTAAACTCTGGACCCTGGCACCGGATCACCGCTGCTACCGATTGGCTATAGTGGCTAATGCCACTGCCACGAAGCTAGCACCAGTTAGCCGTGAGCCAGGCGCATCTCCCGGCTAGCAAACTAAATTCTACAATACCTCTTTCGCCATCTGGCTTGGATTCTCTGTCGACACGGTGCCCCGTTGCACCACCACGACTGGTCTGCCGACGAATACTCCATCTGCTGTGCCTTCAACCGGCCTCCGTCGGAGCAGACGCTCCTACTAGCCCCTTGCTACTAACTTTAAACACTGTTTCGCTAGCATAGTGGCGGCTTCCCTGTTCCATCTACTGCTGCCCCCTGGACACAATGATCACTTGGCTACATAGCTGATGCCTGCTGGACGGTCCATTAATCACGGTACTCCATTCTGTTTATTATTTTTTTTATCTGTCTGCCCCAGCCGCGAACTCAGGCTCTGTGTGTGGTTAATCCGACTCTCTCTGCCTAGTCATTTCCATTTTACATGCTGTTGTTGTGTTAGCTGATTTGCTGTTGTTGTCTCACCGGTTGTCTTAGCTATCCCAATCAACACATGCGATTACTTTATGCCTCGCTGTATGTCTCTCTCAAATGTCAATATTCCTTGTATACTGTTGTTCAGGTTAGTTATCATTGTTTTAGTTTACAATGGAGCCCCTAGTTCCACTCTTCATACCTCTGATACCTCCTTTGTCCCACCTCCCACACATGCGGTGACCTCACCCATTACAACCAGCATGTCCAGAGATACAACCTCTCTTATCATCACCCAGTGCCTGGGCTTACCTCCGCTGTACCCGCACCCCACCATACCCCTGTCTGCGCATTATGCCCTGAATATACTCTACCATGCGAAGAAATCTGCTCCTTTTATTCTTTGTCCCCAACGCTCTAGGTATCCAGTTTTGATAGCATTTAGCCGCACTCTCATCCTACTCCTCCTCTGTTCCGCGGGTGATGTGGAGGTAAACCCAGGCCCTGCATGTCCCCAGGCACCCTCATTTGTTGACTTCTGTGATCGAAAAAGCCTTCATGGGTTTCAGGTTTCATGCATGTCAACATCAGAAGACTCCTCCGTAAGTTTGTTTTACTCACTGCTTTAGCACACTCTGCCAACCCTGATGTCCTTGCCGTGTCTGATTCCTGGCTTAGGAAGGCCAACAAAAATTCTGAGATTTCCATACCCAACTATAACATTTTCCATCAAGATAGAACTGCCAAAGGGGGAGGAGTTGCAGTCTACTGCAGAGATAGCCTGCAAAGTAATGTCATACTTTCCACATCCATACCCAAACAGTTCGAACTTCTAATTTTAAAAATTAATCTCTCCAGAAATAAGTCTCTCACTGTTGCCGCCTGCTACCGATCCCCCTCAGCTCCCAGCTGTGCCCTGGATACCATCTGTGAATTGATCGCCCCCCATCTAGCTTCAGAGTTTGTTCTGTTAGGTGACCTAAACTGGGATATGCTTAACACCCCGGTAGATCTACAATCTAAGCTAGATGCCCTCAATCTCACACAAATCATCAAGGCACCCTCATAGACATTATCCTTACCAACTGGCCCTCCAAATACACCTCCGCTGTCTTCAATCAGGATCTCAGCGATCACTGCCTCATTGCCTGTATCCGCTATGGGTCCGCGGTCAAACGACCAGCCCTCATCACTGTCAAACGCTCCCTAAAACACTTCTGCGAGCAGGCCTTTCTAATCGACCTGGCCCGGGTATCCTGGAAGGATATTGACCTCAACCCGTCAGTTGAGGATGCCTCACCATCTTAGATAAGCATGCTCCGTTCAAAAAATGCAGAACTAAAAACAGATATAGCCCTTGGTTCACTCCAGACCTGACTGCCCTCGACCAGCACAAAAACATCCTGTTGTGGACTGCAATAGCATCGAATAGTCCCCGCGATATGCAACTGTTCAGGGAAGTCAGGAACCAATACATGCAGTCAGTCAGGAAAGCAAAGGCCAGCTTTTTTAAGCAGAAATTTGCATCCTCCAACTCCAAAAAGTTCTGGGACACTGTAAAGTCCATGGAGAATAAGAACACCACCTCCCAGCTGCCCAATGCACTGAGGCTAGGTAACAAGGTCACCACCGATAAATCCATGATAATCGAAAACTTCAACAAGCATTTCTCAACGGCTGGCCATGCCTTCCTCCAGGCAACCTCGGCCAACAGCTCCGCCCCCCCCCCCCCCCCCGCAGCTATTCGCCCAAGCCTTCCCAGCTTATCCTTTATCCAAATCCAGATAGCAGATGTTCTGAAAGAGCTGCAAAACCTGGACCCATACAAATCAGCTGGGCTTGACAATCTGGACCCTCTATTTCTGAAACTATCCGCCGCCATTGTCGCAACCCCTATTACCAGCCTGTTCAACCTCTCTTTCGTATCATCTGAGATCCCCAAGGATTGGAAAGCTGCCGCGATCATCCCCTCTTCAAAGGTGGAGACACCCTGGACCCAAACTGTTACAGACCTATATCAAATCAAATGTACAGTGCCTTGCAAAAGTATTCGGCCCCCTTGAACTTTGCGACCTTTTGCCACATTTCAGGCTTCAAACATAAAGATATAAAACTGTATTTTTTTGTGAAGAATCAACAACAAGTGGGACACAATCATGAAGTGGAACGACATGTATTGGATATTTCTAACTTTTTTAACAAATCAAAAACTGAAAAATTGGCGTGCAAAATTTTTCAGCCCCTTTACTTTCAGTGCAGCAAACTCTCTCCAGAAGTTCAGTGAGGATCTCTGAATGATCCAATGTTGACCTAAATGACTAATGATGATAAATACAATCCACCTGTGTGTAATCAAGTCTCCGTATAAATGCACCTGCACTGTGATAGTCTCAGAGGTCCGTTAAAAGCGCAGAGAGCATCATGAAGAACAAGGAACACACCAGGCAGGTCCGAGATACTGCTGTGAAGAAGTTTAAAGCCGGATTTGGATACAAAAAGATTTCCCAAGCTTTAAATATCCCAAGGAGCACTGTGCAAGCGATAATATTGAAATGGAAGGAGTATCAGACCACTGCAAATCTACCAAGACCTGGCCGTCCCTCTAAACTTTCAGCTCATACAAGGAGAAGATTGATCAGAGATGCAGCCAAGAGGCCCATGATCACTCTGGATGAACTGCAGAGATCTACAGCTGAGGTGGGAGACTCTGTCCATAGGACAACAATCAGTCGTATATTGCACAAATCTGGCCTTTATGGAAGAGTGGCAAGAAGAAAGCCATTTCTTAAAGATATCCATAAAAAGTGTTGTTTAAAGTTTGCCACAAGCCACCTGGGAGACACACCAAACATGTGGAAGAAGGTGCTCTGGTCAGATGAAACCAAAATTGAACTTTTTGGCAACATTGCAAAACGTTGGAGTAAAAGCAACACAGCTGAACACATCATCCCCACTGTCAAACATGGTGGTGGCAGCATCATGGTTTGGGCCTGCTTTTCTTCAGCAGGGACAGGGAAGATGGTTAAAATTGATGGGAAGATGGATGGAGCCAAATACAGGACCATTCTGGAAGAAAACCTGATGGAGTCTGCAAAAGACCTGAGACTGGGACGGAGATTTGTCTTCCAACAAGACAATGATCCAAAACATAAAGCAAAATCTACAATGGAATGGTTCAAAAATAAACATATCCAGGTGTTAGAATGGCCAAGTCAAAGTCCAGACCTGAATCCAATCGAGAATCTGTGGAAAGAACTGAAAACTGCTGTTCACCAATGCTCTCCATCCAACCGCACTGAGCTCGAGCTGTTTTGCAAGGAGGAATGGGAAAAAATTCCAGTCTCTCGATGTGCAAAACTGATAGAGACATACCCCAAGCGACTTACAGCTGTAATCGCAGCAAAAGGTGGCGCTACAAAGTATTAACTTAAACGGGCTGAATAATTTTGCACGCCCAATTTTTCAGTGTTTGATTTGTTAAAAAAGTTTGAAATATCCAATAAATGTCGTTCCACTTCATGATTGTGTCCCACTTGTTGTTGATTCTTCACAAAAAAATTGCGCCAACCCAGACAGGAAGATCACATCAGTGACTCAACCCACTCAAGTAACGCACCCCTCCCTGGGACGGTATGAAAGAGCCCCAGTAAGCCAGTGACTCAGCCCCTGTAATAGGTTTAGAGGAAGAGAATCCCAGTGGAAAGAGGGGAACCGGCCAGGCAGAGACAGCAAGGGCGGTTCGTTGCTCCAGAGCCTTTCTGTTCACCTTCCCACTCCTGGGCCAGACTACACTCAATCATATGACCCACTGAAGAGATTAGTCTTCAGTAAAGACTTAAAGGTTGAGACCGAGTTTGCGTCTCTTACATGGGTAGGCAGGCCATTCCATAAAAATGGAGCTCCATAGGAGAAAGCCCTGTCTCCAGCTCTTTGCTTAGAAATTCTAGGGACGATTAGGAGGCCTGCGTCTTGTGACCGTAGCGTACGTGTAGGTATGTACGGCAGGACCAAATCAGCGAGATAGGTAGGAGCAAGCCCATGTAATGCTTTTTAGGTTTGCTGTAAAACCTTGAAATCAGCCCTTGCCTTGACAGGAAGCCAGTATAGGGAGGCTAGCACTGGAGTAATATGATCACATTTTTTGGTTCTAGTCAGGATTCTAGCAGCCGTATTTAGCACTAACTGAAGTTTATTTAGTGCTTTATCCGGGTAGCCGGAAAGTAGAGCATTGCAGTTGTCTAACCTAGAAGTGACAAAAGCATGGATGAATTTTTCTGCATCATTTTTGGACAGAAAGTTTCAGATTTTTGCAATGTTACGTAGATGGAAAAAAGCTGTCCTTGAAATGGTCTGATATGTTCTTCAAATCAGAGATCAGGGTCCAGAGTAACGCAGAGGTCCTTCACAGTTTTATTTGAGACGACTATACAACCATTAAGATTAATTGTCAGATTCAACAGAAGATCTCTTTGTTTCCTGGGACCTAGAACAAGCATCTCTGTTTTGTCCGAGTTTAACCTCTCTGATCTCCCCATCCCGGATCCGGTATCAGGAATACAGACTCAAGCTCATTACCATAACGCAATGTTAACTATTCATGAAAATCGCAAATTAAATTAAATAAATATGCCATCTCTCAAGCTTAGCCTTTTGTAAACAACACTGTCATCTCAGATTTTCAAAATATGCTTCTCAACCATAGGAAAACAATAATTTGTGTAAAAGTAGCTAGCTAGCGTAGCATTTAGCGTTAGCATTAGCGTTAGCATCCAGCACGCAACATTTCAACAAAAACATAAAAGCCTTCAAATAAAATCATTTACCTTTGAAGAACTTCTGATGTTTTCAATGAGGATACTCTCAGTTAGATAGCAGATGCTCAGTTTTTCCAAAAAGATTATTTGTGTATTAGAAATAGCTCCGTTTTATACATCACATTTGGCTACCAAAAAAAACCGAAAATTCAGTCCTCAAAACGCAAACTTTTTTCCAAATTAACTCCATAATATCGACTGAAAACATGGCAAACGTTGTTTAGAATCAATCCTCAAGGTGTTTTTCACATATCTCTTCATTGATATATCGTTCTTGGAAGCATGGTTTCTCCCCTCAATCAAATGGAAAAGTACAAGCAGCTGGCAATTGCGCACCGAATTCCACGCAGGACACCAGGCGGACACTTGGAAAATGTAGTCTCTTATGGTCAATCTTCCAATGATATGCCTACAAATACGTCACAATGCTGCTAACACTTTGGGGGAACGACAGAAAGTGTAGGCTCATTCCTTGCGCAATCACAGCCATATAAGGAGACAATGGAAAACAGAGCTTCAGAAATCTGCTCATTTCCTGGTTGACGCATCATCTTGGTTTCGCCTGTAGAATGAGTTCTGGGGCACTTACAGACAATATCTTTTTTTTAAAAATTAAATAGCGCCCCTAGAGATCAAAGAGGTTAAAAGTAGAAAGTTTGCAGCCATCCACTTCCTTATGTCTGAAACACATGCTTCTAGCGAGGGCAATTTTGTGGCTTCACCATGTTTAATTGAAATGTACAGCTGTGTGTCATCCGCATTTCCAAATCCATCCTGCCCTGCCTATCTAAGGTCTTCGAAAGCAAAGTCAACAAACGGATCACTGTCCATCTCGAATCCCACCGTACCTTCTCCGCTGTGCAATCTGGTTTCCGAGCCGGTCACGGGTGCACCTCAGCCACGCTCAAGGTACTGTGCAGCCGTCTTCATCGACCTGGCCAAGGCTTTCGACTCTGTCAATCACCATATTCTTATCGGCAGACTCAGTAGCCTCGGTTTTTCTAATGACTGCCTTGCCTGGTTCACCAGCTACTTTGCAGACAGAGTTCAGTGTATCAAATCGGAGGGCATGTTGTGCGGTGGTACAACAGGGTTCAATTCTCGGGCTGACTCTTTTCTCTGTATATATCAATTATGATACTCTTGCTGCGGGCGATTCCCTGATCCACCTCTACGCGGGCGATTCCCTGATCCACCTCTACGCAGACGACACCATTCTGAATACTTCTGGCCATTCCTTGGACACCGTGCTATCTAACCTCCAAACGAGCTTCAATGCCATACACACTCCTTCCGTGGCCTCCAACTGCTCTTAAACGCTAGTAAAACCAAACCAAGCTTTTCAACCGTTCGCTGCCTGCACCCGCACGCCCGACTAGCATCACCACCCTGGATGGTTCCGACCTAGAATATGTGGACATCTATAAGTACCTAGGTGTCTGGCTAGACTGTAAACTCTCCTTCCAGACTCATATCAAACATCTCCAATGCAAAATCAAATCTAGTCGGCTTTCTATTTCGCAACAAAGCCTCCTTCACTCACGCCGCCAAACTTACCCTAGTAAAACTGACTATCCTACCGATCCTCGACTTCGGCGATGTCATCTACAAAATAGCTTCCAATACTCTACTCAGCAAACTAGATGCAGTTTATCACAGTGCCATCCATTTTGTTACTAAAGCACCTTATACCACCCACCACTGCGACCTGTATGTTCTAGTCGGCAGGCCCTCGCTACATATTCGTCGCCAGACACACTGGCTCCAGGTCATCTACATGTCCATGCTAGGTGAAGCTCCGCCTTATCTCAGTTCACTGGTCACGATGTCAACACCCACCGGTAGCACGCGCTCCAGCAGGTGTATCTCACTGATCATCCCTAAAGCCGCCTTTCCTTCCAGTTCTCTGCTGCCTGTGACTGGAACGAATTGCAAAAATCGCTGAAGCTGGAGACTTTTATTTCCCTCACCAGCTTTAAACATCTGCTATCTGAGCAGCTAACCGATCGCTGCAGCTGTACATAGTCCATCTGTAAAGAGCCCACCCAATTTACCTACCTCATCCTGATACTGTTTTTATTTATTTACTTTTCTGCTCTTTTGCACACCAGTATCTCTACTTGCACATGATCATCTGATCATTTATCACTCCAGTGTTAATCTGCTAAAATGTAATTATTCGCCTACCTCCTCATGCCTTTTGCACACAATGTATATAGACAATTTTTTCCTACTGTGTCATTGACTTGTTTATTGTGTTATTGGCTTGTTTATTGTTTATTCCATGTGTAACTCTGTGTTGTTGTCTGTTCACACTGCTATGCTTTATCTTGGCCAGGTCGCAGTTGTAAATTAAAACTTGTTCTCAACTAGCCTACCTGGTTAAATAAAGGTTATTTTTTTTAGATATAATAACATTTGATTTGATTTGACTTGAACTATGTACTGTTGAGTGGATGGTTGATTCCCCATTTGTGCAAATCTTCAAATCAAATCCAATTGTACTAGTCACATGCGTCGAATACAACAGGTATTCTGTCGCAAGTCCTTTTATTGTTAGCCATTTTTTCTGTTAATGCAAATTAGTGCTAGTTTGACCACCAGAGGGCATCTTTGAGAAGCATTCAATATTCCATATTGGCATTACCAGAGAAAGGGAGGGCACGCGGGAGACCTGGATTCAATTCTCTGACGGGGAGGAAGGAGTAGACTCTGTTCTTATCTGATTCCATATGTGTTATTTCATAGTTGTGATGTCTTCACTATTGTTCTACAATGTAGAAAATAGTAAAAATAAAGAAAAATCCTGGAATGAGTAGGTGTGTCCAAACTTTTGACTGGTACTTGCTTAATTAATTTGAATAATATTATGGTGTTTCTATTCCAGGAAACCCAGGGTTTCCATTAGGATGGAACAGAAAATATTGCACTGTACAATGTGACGGTCGGCAGTACAGTACTGGGCTATTTAGATAAAGACTCCCTATGTTGTGGAGGCAGGGCACGCTGGAGACCAGGGTTCAATTTCCTGATGGCGAGGAAGGAGTAGACTGTCCTTGTAAATAAGAATTTGTTCTTAACTGATGTGTTATTTGATAGTTGTGATGTCTTCACTATTATTCTACAATGTAGAAAATAGTAAAAATAAAGAAAAATCCTGGAATGAGTAGATGTGTCCAAATACGTGAGCAGGGTTGAGCGTTCTGGCCTTACAACGGCAGTCAAGCACCCAAGCTAACGTTGGCTAGCTTGCTAGCTACTCCCAGACACAAATGAGACCACTCTGACCATTTTACTCACCCTAGCAGAGCTGGTTAGGTAGTTTTTGTGTTAACCATAGTGTTGGTGACTGTAACTGTGCTGCTAGAAACAATTTAATTATGCTGTTTTGCTGATGTTTACTGACACCGGCCATATTCAACGGGTGTTGAGGGCTTGTAAATTAATTATTCTGCGCTCTGGTACACTCAAACGAGTGTGTCTGAAATCGGTGTAGATAGCCAGAGCGAATTTACAAAAGCACCCGAATGTCCATTGACAACACACAACAACTAAACTAAGAATGACAGGAATAATCAAGTCAAACGCTGGGTAGTTAGATAGCCTATAGTTAATATACAGGCAAGTTTGATGTATAACTACTAACGGTAGGTAATGATATGCTACATGGTTCATAAGGACAGCGTAGCTAACAAATTGTCAGCCAACATAATGTGTAAGGTAAGCTATTGGAAAAGTCAGTACTTTAGTCAAATGGGTGGGTAGCCTAGTGGTTAGAGTGTTGGACTAGTAACTGAAAGGTTGCAAGTTCCAACCCCCAAGCTGACAAGGTAAAAATCTGTCGTTCTGCCCCTGAACAGGCAGTTAACCCACTGTTCCTAGGCTGTCATTGAAAATAAGAATTTGTTCTTAACTGACTTGCCTAGTTAAATAAAGGTAAAAAAATAAAAATTACATTGTGTAGCAAGCTGTCGTTGGGGCATATCTGGTCTGTGATAGGAGGGTTTCTTTTCACACCTAGCTCGGCCCCAGTGTTGAGTATCAGCATAATGGAGGTTTTGTTTCCTACCTCTGAGAGACTCTGGGTTGAGGTCAGTGAAAAAGTAGTCTGCAGTACTACTGGCAAGAGATGAGCTACAGGTGTACCTACCATAGGAGTGCCCTCGAAGCCTACCATTAACTATGTACATACCCAGCGTGTGACAGAGCTGAAGGAGTTTTGACCAGTTTTTGTTGGTTATGTTGTCGTAGTTGTGTCTAGGGGGGAATATGGGGGAGGAAATGCTGTCACCTCCAGGTAGGTGTTTGTTCCCCTGTGTGCTGAGGGTGTCAGGTTCTTGTCCAGTTCTGGCATTTAGGTCGTACATATTGATTTCCCCCTCCAGGATGGAGAAGCTGTCTTCATTAAAGTGTGGGGACTCTAGTGGGGGGATATAGGTAGCACACAGGAGGACATTTTAATAAATATATATATTTCTGCTAGAATTGCCTTTGACTTTGGTTTTTAATGTCCCAGTTGTCAGGGTTGATCATCCTAGATAGCATTTTTTATGCTGTGGGCGGAAGTCCTGAAGGTATGTAAGGGAATACCCCCCTGACAAAAATGAATGGCAAGATATTGGCATTGGACAAACCATATACACGATGTCCAATACCACCCAAAGCGGCGTTGATTCGTGCAAAGTATATGGCACATGCCATATGGCAATTGCCAATTGTAACACTTCAAAAATCCAACAGGGGGCGAGTGCGCTCCACCTGGGTTTTTCATATTGGAAATGCAACCCAAGTCAACATCCAAAAGCAAAATTTTGAAAAAATGATTTTTTTTTCAAAAACTTTCCACCCCTTAAAAAAGTGCTTTCTGGGCCTTTTTTCGAAATTCTTTCGATTTTTTTTGGTCAATTACACATGTGTAAGAGCTGTATGAATATACTTTTGTCCAATTTTGTTATCATATATATTTTTTTTTAATTACATGCGCATAAGGCATATGTTTTGTCCATTTGCAATATGATTTCATAGGAAGTCAAAAGTCAAAAATGTCAAAATTTGGTAAAAAACTTCACACATCCTTAAAAAAGTGCTTTCTGGACAGTTTTTCAAAATTCTTTCAATTTCTGTGTCAATTACACATGTATAAGAACTTTATCAACATACTTTAGTCATACTTTATTATCTTTTTTTTTTTTTTTTTTACTTGTGCATAAGGCATATGTTTTGTCCATTTGCAATATGATTTAAAAGGATGTCAAAAGTCGAAAATGTGATTTTTTTTTTAAACTTTAAAAACAAAAAAAAAAGTGCTTTCTGGACCGTTTTTTGAAATTGTTTCGATTTTAAGACAATTAATCATGTGTAAGAAGTGTATGAATATACTTTTGTAAAATGTTATTATCATATTTTTTTTTTTATACTTGTGCATAAGGAATATGATTTGTCCATTTGCAATATGATTTCATAGGAAGTCAAAAGTCAAAGTCAAAAGTCAATTTTTTTGGGGCCAAAATTGACTGAACTGATGAACTCGGGACGGCCGGGGAGTGATAGTTGTTCATTTCCATCACTCGTTGTGTTGATTTCATCATGTCCATTTGGTGATGTTTTTTCACTATAGAATCATATTGCAAATGCGCGTGCAACTGGTAACCGAAAGAAAAAAAAAAATGATTTCAATATGTCCATTTGTTTATGTTTCCTTACTTTTTCAAAGTCACTGTGCATTTGCAATATGTTTTAATGGGCAGGTACCATCACGAATTTGTCATGCTCAAAATTCAAACTAAAATTCAAACTTTTAACCCCTCGAAACAGCCCCTGAGGCACCAACTATGGCACTTCCGGTTGGCACAGGAAGCTATAAATCAACACATATCCTCATTGGGGTATGCTGTTACAGAATCCTGTTTTAAGTTTTAAGTCTTTACGTTAAGAATTGACTGATCTACACAGGGTTGAATGCACTATGTCTATCAAACTGCAGGCCGTGTATGGGTATACACTTTTAGGGTGATTTTAACCACTTCCGGTTGCTCCAGGAAGCTTAGATTCGACACAGGTAGACCTCATAGTGGCCTGATGGACTGTCATAGAAGACAGGTTCATAAGGCATTCATAACCCACATAGGCTTCAGGTTGAATTTAGAGGTGCAGGCAATGTATTCCTATGGGGAGAGAAGTCAAAGCAAGCTGTTTCAAGTAAACACCTTCTTTTTACTGTGAAGGGTTAATGCCACACGGTCAAGGTTAGGCTTGCACGGATCGGGAGGACCTCAGGAACGTACCTGAGGTCGAATTGTGCTTCTCACCCTAACGGTTCTCTCACTGCTACCCAAAATCAAATGACATTGTGGGGCAGGCTTCATTTTGGGCCTTCTTTTTTTCAAGTTCGCTGCACTCAGAACGAGCTACGGTCAAGCGGGGCGTCTCGTTGAACTCGGCACAGTCTGGAGACTATGGTGATGCCATTTTTTGTGTTGATTTCAGAATGACATTTTGGTGATGGTCCCTCTCCGTTTAAACATATTGCAAATGCACAAAAGTCAACTAGCAAGTCAGTGTCCATCAGTCAATTAGATGTCATTATGACACCAAACGGATATCAATTGACACCAAACCCACTTTTTCCTACTCATTTAGAAGCCAACTATCACATATGTCAGAGCAGGCCCATAATTCACAGCGCCTTCGGTTTAAAACATAATAAAAAGGTAAAACACATAGTTACATTCTAGCTGCGGGTCCAGTTCGGACATTATGTGAAGGCCTATGTGAGGCGACCCCGAATCCCTAATTTCGGCTCGATAGGTCATTTGGTGTCCGAGAAAAACCCTAATTGGTGCTGAAAATCCACTTTTTTCCATGCCTTGCTACGGGGTCCTTGAACGAGCTATCGGACAGACACGTTGGGGTCCGTCTCTATGGGCCGAGCCGGTTTCAATGCACCTAGCCTTGCGTCTCTGAGACTTTTCTAAACGTCGTCATTTTCGTAATGGTCAAAATGATTTGAAGGTATTGCAAATGTACGAGGCTGTTTCTCGGTCCGAGAACCGTCTAGAGCCACGTAACTCACCACGCACCATCGACCGGAGGTCTAGAACAGGTTTCTAAAGTTTCGGGACTCTAGGTCTGACGGTTCTTTTTTAGCTCGAACAAAGCTAACTATTGCAGCCACTGTCTGTCTCTACTCACCCCAATACGTCCCTCCATCCAAGTTGTGTTTTAGTGTGATTTTTTTTTCCTTTTAATTTTTTGGGGAAAAATGACTGATTTACAGTTCATGGGGGTTGCCTAATCACATATATGAAGTTTTGGACAGATCTGACTTTTTTAACCCTTCAAACACCCTTAAAAAAGTGCTTTCTGGACCGTTTTTCTATATTCTTTCGAATTTTGTGTCAATTACACACGTATAAGAACTGTATCAACATACTTTATTCGTATTTTGTTATCATAATTTTTTTTTTTTTTTTACTTGTGCATAAGGCATATGTTTTGTCCATTTGCAATATGATTTAAAAGGATGTCAAAAGTCGAAAATGTGATTTTTTTTTTAAACTTTAAAAACAAAAAAAAAAGTGCTTTCTGGACCGTTTTTTGAAATTGTTTAGATTTTAAGACAATTAATCATGTGTAAGAAGTGTATGAATATACTTTTGTAAAATGTTATTATCATATTTTTTTTTTTTATACTTGTGCATAAGGAATATGATTTGTCCATTTGCAATATGATTTCATAGGAAGTCAAAAGTCAAAGTCAAAAGTCAATTTTTTTGGGGCCAAAATTGACTGAACTGATGAACTCGGGACGGCCGGGCAGTGATAGTTGTTCATTTCCATCACTCGTTGTGTTGATTTCATCATGTCCATTTGGTGATGTTTTTTCACTATAGAATCATATTGCAAATGCGCGTGCAACTGGTAACCGAAAGAAAAAAAAAATATGATTTCAATATGTCCATTTGTTTATGTTTCCTTACTTTTTCAAAGTCACTGTGCATTTGCAATATGTTTTAATGGGCAGGTACCATCACGAATTTGTCATGCTCAAAATTCAAACTATACATTGCTCAAACTATACCTTTGTCAACTTGTATTATCATAATTTTTTTTGTTTTACTTGTGCATAAGGCATATGTTTTGTCCATTTGCAATATGATGTCATAGGAAGTCAAAAGTCAAAGTCAAAAGTAACGATTTTCCTCCGTGCAACTGGTGATCTGAAATGTGCAACTGGTGATCTGAAATGTGCAACTGGTAACCCCCCCCCAAAAAAATTGTGATTCTATGTTTCCTTACTTTTTCAAAGTCACTGTGCATTTGCAATATGTTTTAATGGGCAGGTACCGTCACGAATTTGTCATGCTATAAAAATCCTGCAGGAATGTGAAATTGACTGGCCCGATGAACTCGGGAAGGCTTTGCAGTGATTCTGGGTCATCTCAATCGCTCGTTTGGGTTGATTTCAGAATGCCGCTTTTGGTGATGTTTTTTCACTATAGAATCATATTGCAAATGCACGTGCAACTGGTAACCCAAAAATAAAAAAAATGTTGATTTCATTATGTCCATTTGTTTATGTTTCCTTACTTTTTCAAAGTCACTGTGCATTTGCAATATGTTTCAATGGGCAGGTACCATCACGAATTGGTCATGCTATAAAAATCCTGCAGGAATGTGAAATTGACTGGCCCGATGAACTCGGGATGGCTTTGCAGTGATTCTGGGTCATCTCAATCGCTCGTTTGGGTTGATTTCAGAATGTCGCTTTTGGTGATGTTTTTTCACTATAGAATCATATTGCAAATGCACGTGCAACTGGTCACCCAAAAATAAAAAAAATGTTGATTTCATTATGTCCATTTGTTTATGTTTCCTTACTTTTTCAAAGTCACTGTGCATTTGCAATATGTTTTAATGGGCAGGTACCATCACGAATTGGTCATGCTATAAAAATCCTGCAGGAATGTGAAATTGACTGGCCCGATGAACTCGGGATGGCTTTGCAGTGATTCTGGGTCATCTCAATCGCTCGTTTGGGTTGATTTCAGAATGTCGCTTTTGGTGATGTTTTTTCACTATAGAATCATATTGCAAATGCACGTGCAACTGGTCACCCAAAAATAAAAAAAATGTTGATTTCATTATGTCCATTTGTTTATGTTTCCTTACTTTTTCAAAGTCACTGTGCATTTGCAATATGTTTTAATGGGCAGGTACCATCACGAATTGGTCATGCTATAAAAATCCTGCAGGAATGTGAAATTGACTGGCCCGATGAACTCGGGATGGCTTTGCAGTGATTCTGGGTCATCTCAATCGCTCGTTTGGGTTGATTTCAGAATGTCGCTTTTGGTGATATTTTTTCACTATAGAATCATATTGCAAATGCACGTGCAACTGGTCACCCAAAAATAAAAAAAATGTTGATTTCATTATGTCCATTTGTTTATGTTTCCTTACTTTTTCAAAGTCACTGTGCATTTGCAATATGTTTTAATGGGCAGGTACCATCACGAATTGGTCATGCTATAAAAATCCTGCAGGAATGTGAAATTGACTGGCCCGATGAACTCGGGATGGCTTTGCAGTGATTCTGGTTCATCTCAATCGCTCGTTAGGGTAGATTTCAGAATGTCGCTTTTGGTGATGGTACCTCACTGTTTAAACATATTGCAAATGTACAAGAGTCAAGTGGACAAGAGTCCATCAGTCAATTAGATATCATTCTGACACCAAACTGATACAAACTGACACCAAACCCACTTTTTCCAACTCGTTTAGTAGCCAACTATTACATACTTCAGAGCTGGCCCAAAATTCACAACGCCTTCGGTTCAAACCATAAAAAAAACATAAAACACGTAGTTACGTTCTAGCTGCGGGTCCATATCTTATGTTATGTGTTGGCCTAGCTGAGGCGACCCCGAATCCCAAGTTTCGGCTCGATAGGTCATTTGGTGTCCGAGAAAAACCCTAATTGGTGCTGAAAATCCACTATTTTCCATGACTTGCTACGGGGTCCTTGAACGAGCTATCGGACAGAAACGTTGGGGTCCGTACCTCTATGGGCCGAGCCGGTTTCAATGCACCTAGCCTTGCGTCTCTGAGACTTTTCTAAACGTCGTCATTTTCGTGATGGTCAAAATGAATTGAAGGTATTGCAAATGTACGAGGCTGTTTCTCGGTCCGAGAACCGTCTAGAGCCACGTAACTCACCACGCACCATCGACCGGAGGTCTAGAACAGGTTTCTAAAGTTTCGGGACTCTAGGTCTGACGGTTCTTTTTTAGCTCGAACAAAGCTAACTATTGCAGCCACTGTCTGTCTCTACGCACCCCAATACGTCCCTCCATCCAAGTTGTGTTTTAGTGTGATTTTTTTTTCCTTTTAATTTTTTGGGGAAAAATGACTGATTTACAGTTCATGGGGGTTGCCTAATCACATATATGAAGTTTTGGACAGATCTGACTTTTTTAACCCTTCGAAACAGCCCCTGAGACACCAATTATGGCACTTCCGGTTGGCACAGGAAGCTATAAGCTACATATCCTCATTGGGGTATGCTTTTACATAATCCTGAGTTTTAAGTCTTTACGTTAAGAACTGAGTTATTTACGGAGGGTTTAGTATGTGTGTGTTATTTCAGAAAATCATAGAAAATCACAGAAATCTCGCAGAGCTCCGCAGCACACTTTAAAAAGATTCGTATGAACACCCTGCAACTGGATCTGTAACCGTTGAAAAAAAAAAACGCCTATTTGTGACCATCACCAAGTTGTCATTGTTCCGTTTCTCTTAAATGACGATAGATAAATGGCTGGTTCTTTTTTTATTGACACCGGAGGCTCCTTGACTTTGACCTGAAGTGGAAAAATAATTTCTCTATTTCCATTTTGGACCTTTAATCCCAGAAAAATGGCCATAACTCAAAAACCGTCGAGGCCTAGACGCCATCTTGTTCGGGGCCAACTGCCCATTATGCCAAACCTACGCTCACCAAGTTTCGGCTTCGAAATATTTTCCGTTTTCGAGATAAGGCCCCGTCGTGATTCGTGATGTTTTGCCAAATTGCCATATGATTCCGTATGCCCTCTTGTGGGAATTTCCAGGATAGCGGAAAAACAGTCAAAAACTTGTTTATTTTATAAAACGGAAACCGAATGTCCGACAAAGTTCATTTGATGACTTCCCGGTAGGTCTGGCCCTACCGCACGGCCCGACGCCGACCGCAAATTTTACAAACGATTTTGGACGTCTAGTAAGGGACCGTACATTTGCAATATGGACTTTTTCACTAATCATACACGAAATGCCGAAATGTTCCCTTACATACATTATATGTAAGTGCCGTCAATCAAGAATCGAGGGGTAACGTCTGTCCTTTTTTGTTACCAATTAAAAATAGTTCCTCAATGTATTCTCTGCCATCTCGCCAGCTAACCAACTACCCACCACAATGTTTGTGCAGAAACAGGAAGAGAACGTAGCCAAGGGGGAGGTTAATGTGTCTGTGTGAAAGAGCACGAACATGTCACCGAATCAGATTTCTGAGACTCACTTAGATAATTCCTTTGATGATACAGCAGTAGCAATACAAGGATATAACATTTATTTAAGAGACAGAAATGCTTATGGGGGAGGTGTTGATATATATTTTCAGAGCCATACCCCTGTAATGCTTACAGAAGACCTTATGTCAAGTGTTATTGAAGTGTTGTGGTTGCAGGTTCACCTGGCACATCTAAAGCCTTTTCTTTTGGGGTGTTGCTATAGGCCACCAAGTGGTAACATTCAGTATCAAAATAATATGTTTGAAATGCTTGATAGTGTATGTGATGTAACTGAGAGGTCTACTGTCTTGGGGACCTGCATATTGACTGGTTTTCATCAAGCTGTGTAACGGTTTTCTTCCATTGAAGGAGAGGAGGACCAAAATGCAGCGTGGTTAGTGTTCAACATTTTTAATATAGCCAATAAATGAGAACACTACAAAATACAAAACAACAAATGTGCAAATCGAAACAGTCCTATCTGGTGCATAGACACAAAGACAGAAGACAACCACCCACAAAACCCAACACAAAACAGGCTACCTAAATATGGTTCCCAATCAGAAACAATGACAAACACCTGCCTCTGATTGAGAACCATATCAGGCCAAGCAACAAACCCAACATAGAAACACAAAACATAGAATGCCCACTCAGCTCACGTCCTGACCAACACTAAAACAAAGAAAACACAAAAGAACTATGGTCAGAACGTGACAAGCTGTCTGCTCAAGAGGAAGCTTCTCACTGCAACCAGTGCCTGTAATCTGGTTCAGGTTATTAATCAACCTACCAGGGTGTTTACAAATACTACAGGAACGAGATCATCCACATTGATCACATTTTTACTAATACTGTAGAACTTTGTTCTAAAGCTGTATCTGTCCCCATTGGATGCAGTGATCACAATATAGTGGCTATATCCAGGAAAGCCAAAGTTCCAACAGCTGGGCCTAAAATAGTATATAAGATTTTGCTGTGACTCTTATGTGGATGTTGTTAAAAGTATTTGTTGGTCTGATGTGATTGATAAGGAGCATCCAGACGCTGCAGTTGATACATTTACGGAATTGCTTCTTCCAATCATTGATAAACATTCACCTGTTAAGAAACTGACTGTTAGAACTATTGAGGCTCCATATATTGATGAGGAATTGAAAAACAGTATTGTTGAAAGAGATGGGGCAAAAGGAGTGGCTAATATATCTGGCTGCACATCTGACTGGCTAGCTTACAGAAAATTGAGAAATTATGTGACTAAGTTCAAAAAAAAGAAGAAGATGACAATGTTGGAAGAAATGGAGCAAGCATTTTTCATAGATTATACACTGGGCATCTCTTATACTGGGAAATAAAGAAAATCATTAATAGCACGTATATTCCAGCTTGCTGGAGTGTTTACAGACATTAAATCTCTCAAAGTCTGTTGTCCCCACTTGCTTAACCCATAACTGTCAATTATTTGAACAATTATTTGATGAACCATTTTATTTGGCCTTACTGCTATTAGCCCATACAAACTCATTGAATAACAGACCGTCCTTACTGCTATTAGCCCATACAAACTCATTGAATAACAGACCGTCCTTACTGCTATTAGCCCATACAAACTCATTGAATAACAGATTCACTTCATGGAACAACAGATAGTCCCCCCAACAATGTTTAAGGACATTTGTTCTGAAGTGTTTGTCCTATATCTGAGAGATCTAAAAAAAATAGACATGTATTTAACCCCTTAATTTTGGCACCAAACATTCTCAATATATAGTTCCATACATGTTTTCAACTGGAGGGGGACCTTCAGATGAGTCTTGTGAGGCCTGTGGGAGTCCTACAGCAAAACATGGACATGTTCATGAGAGTCTCACCTTTCCACAGAGAGTGTGACAAGAGATGAAAAGAATCTGCCCACTCCATCAAGCAATGGGGACAACAATACAGGGCATCCATGGGACCTCCTGGAACCATGGACCACACCTGCAGAAACTGGACAGCAGGGGGAAGCAGAGGAGATACCTATCATAGACTTCTCCCAGCTGACGCTTGACATGCCACCTACGCCACCTCCAGTGGTAGAAACAACCAGCTGGTATCATTGAGTAGAATCAGCCAACAGTAACACGGAAGCAGCAATGTGGGAGTCAGTAGTGCATGACCTTGAATGGTAATAATAGGAAGCTTCCGTTTAACACACAGGCCTAAGATTACGTAGGTCTACAGCCCCAGTGGGAACTTCCCCTTTAAAAATATATATAAAGAGAACAGAGATCATAAGACAGTATGATCCTCGTTAACATATGAGACAGACTTCATATGGAGAATCATCATAGGTAAATTTACTATTGTACTATACGCTTTTTGTTAGACTAGAACAATATTTTGAGAACTGGATAATTTTGCTTAAGTACTTATTGGGTCACTATCTGAAGAAACTGGTTGAATTTTGTGAACCCGACTGAGTCTCCGAAAAACAGGGGTCTAACCACCTCTTGAGTCAAATAAATAACTGACACACTTAACATAAAGCTCCAGGCAGTTTCAGAATGTGTAACTAGCAATAGGCTGTCAGAGTCTATCTAGAGGATAGCGAAGGAGTCAGGCGCAGGACACAGGTAAGACTAAAAACCACTGTATTTACTCCATCCGAGAACGGAACAAAAATCCCGTTATAAAACAAATACAAAACAGGATACGAACTCCAACACACGAAAGACAATCACGCACAAAACAGAAAGGGAAACCAGAGGGTTAAATAAGGAACATAATCAAATCAAATTTCAAATCAAATCAAATGAATTTATATAGCCCTTCGTACATCAGCTGATATCTCAAAGTGCTGTACAGAAACCCAGCCTAAAACCCCAAACAGCAAGTAATGCAGGTGTAGAAGCACGGTGGCTAGGAAAAACTCCCTAGAAAGGCCAAAACCTAGGAAGAAACCTAGAGAGGAACCAGGCTATGTGGGGTGGCCAGTCCTCTTCTGGCTGTGCCGGGTGGAGATTATAACAGAACATGGTCAAGATGTTCAAATGTTCATAAATGACCAGCATGGTCGAATAATAATAAGGCAGAACAGTTGAAACTGGAGCAGCAGCACAGTCAGGTGGACTGGGGACAGCAAGGAGTCATCATGTCAGGTATTCCTCCAGCAAGGAGTCATCATGAGATGGGAACCAGGTGTGTAAAACAGACAAAACAAAAGGAAAAATTAAACATGGATCGGTGGCAGCTAGAAAGCCGGTGACGTCGACCGCCGAACACCGCCCGAACAAGAAGAGGGAACAAGGAGAGGGAACAACTTCGGTGGAAGTCGTGACAGTACCCCCCCTTGACGCGCGGCTCCAGCAGCGCCCCGACACCGGCCTCGGGGACGACCCGGGGGACGAGACGCAGGGGGATCCGGATGGAGTCGGTGAAATTCCTGGAGTAACGATGGGTCCAGGATATCCCTCACCGATACCCAGCATCTCTCCTCCGGGCCGTACCTCTCCCACTCCACGAGGTACTGAAGGCCTCTCGCCCGACGTCTTGAGTCCATGATGGCTCGTACTGTATATGCCGGGGCCCCCTCGATGTCCAGAGGGGGCGGAGGAACCTCCCGCACCTCAGACTGCTGGAGCGGACCAGCCACCACCGGCCTGAGGAGAGACACATGGAACGAGGGGTTAATACGGTAATCAGGGGGGAGCTGTAACCTATAGCAAACCTCGTTCAGTCTCCTCGGGACTTTGAATGGCCCCACAAACCGCGGACCCAGCTTCCGGCAGGGCAGGTGAAGGGGCAGATTTCGGGTCGAGAGCCAGACCCGAACCCCCGGTGCATGCACTAGGGCCTCACTGCGGTAGCGGCCGGCACTCAACTTCTGCCGTCTGATGGCTCTTTGCAGATGCACATGGGCAGCGTCCCATGTCTCCTCCGAGTGCCGAAACCATTCATCCACCGCAGGAGCCTCGATCTGGCTCTGATGCCATGGTGCCAGGACCTGCTGGTAACCTAGCACACACTGAAAAGGTGACAAGTTAGTGGAGGAGTGGCGGAGGGAGTTTTGAGCCATCTCTGCCCAGGGGAGAAACACCGCCCACTCCCCCGGCCGGTCCTCGCAATAGGACCGCAGAAACCTACCCACCTCCTGGCTGACTCTCTCCACCTGCCCGTTGCTCTCGGGGTGAAAACAACCCCCAGGCGCTCCATAAACGCCCTCCAGACTTTAGACGTGAATTGGGGACCCCAATCAGAAACTATATCCTCAGGCACCCCGTAGTGACGGAATACATAGGGGAACAGGGCCTCCGCAGTCTGTAGGGCCGTAGGGAGACCGGCCAAGGAAGGAGACGGCAGGACTTAGAAAACCGATCCATAACGACTAGGATCGTGGTGTTACCCTGCAAGGGTGGAAGATCCGTCAGGAAATACACCGAGAGGTGTGACCACGGTCGTTGTGGAACGGGAAGGGGTTGTAATTTCCCTCTGGGCAGGTGTCTAGGTGCCTTGCACTGTGCGCACACCGAACAGGAGGACACATAAACCCTCACGTCCTTGGCTAACGTGGGCCACCAGTACTTCCCAGCAAGACAGCGCACTGTCCGACCGATGCCAGGATGACCAGAGGAGGGTGAAGTGTGGGCCCAACAGATCAAGCGATCGCGGACATCGAACGGAACATACTTACGCCCAACCGGAAACTGGGTAGGAGTGTGCTCTGAACGTGACGCCCGTTCGATGTCTGCGTCCACCTCCCACACCACTGGTGCCACCAGGCAAGAAGCTGGAATAATGGAAGCGAGATCTGCGGACCACTCCTCTGTCAGTAACATGCATGTCAATCTCTTCTGGCTCAAAGTTGAGGAGAGATCGTCTGCATCACTATTGGTCTTTGTCTGAGGTGTTGATGTGTTGAAGGAACTGCCTGTTCAAGCAGTTGGCACACAGTTCAGACACCCATCGGTGCAACACAAGACATGCAACCAGAGGTCTCTTCACAGTTCAGACACTCATCGGTACAACACAAGACATGCAACCAGAGGTCTCTTCACAGTTCAGACACTCATCGGTACAACACAAGACATGCAACCAGAGGTCTCTTCACAGTTCAGACTCTCATCGGTACAACACAAGACATGCAACCAGAGGTCTCATCACAGTTCAGACACTCATCGGTACAACACGAGACATGCAACCAGAGGTCTCTTCACAGTTCAGACACTCATCGGTACAACACAAGACATGCAACCATAGGTCTCTTCACAGTTCAGACTCTCATCGGCACAACACAAGACATGCAACCAGAGGTCTCTTCACAGTTCAGACACTCATCGGTACAACACAAGACATGCAACCATAGGTCTCTTCACAGTTCAGACTCTCATTGGTACAACACAAGACATGCAACCAGAGGTCTCTTCATAGTTCAGACTCTCATCGGTACAAGACATGCAATCAGAGGTCTCTTCACAGTCCCCACGTCCAGTCCAGAAGCAAACAGTCTTAAATAGAGCCATGACTACAAGGAACTCTCTGCCACCCCAGGTAACTCAAGCTAGCAATAAAACATGTTTAAAAAAACAGATACAAGAACGTGTTACATCACGACGGGGACCGTGAAGAGACAAAGACATTTTATGCATTTTGTATTGTGTTTTGCATTGTATTATATATTTTATTATGTATGTGATACATGGGTGGGATACGCCTGTGAAAATGTGGTTATCTCCTCTGGCTGTCATGAGATGAAAGCACTAGCTGTGAGTTGCTCTGGAAGGAATTGTCTGCTGAATGGCTAAATGATCATGTAAATGTAGTATTATGTACTATTTTCTGTTTGGACCCCGGGAAGAATAGCCTCGGCAGTAGCTAACTGGGGATCCTATTAAATACTAAATACTAAACCTTACAACACATTCTAGGACTCAATTCTAGGCTCAATGCTAAAACCGCTTAGCTTAGTTATGCAACCAACCAACCACATCATGCACATAACCTCTTTTCTACAATAAGGGGTCTATTCAGTCTGCAAAGCTGAAGCATTACAGATTCTGCAATATAAATGTAAAGGTCATTTCCGACTTAGTCAGCTATGATGTTGTTGTGTTCTTATGTTGTAGGCTTCAGAGTTAGGGTTAGAGGAAGCTGTTGTTGTTGTTGTGTTGTTGGCTTCAGAGTTATGCTTAGAGGAAGCTGTTGTTGTTGTTGTGTTGTTGTGTTGTTGGCTTCAGAGTTAGGGTTAGAGGAAGCCGTTGTTGTTGTTGTGTTGTTGTGTTGTTGGCTTCAGAGTTAGGGTTAGAGGAAGCTGTTGTTGTTGTTGTGTTGTTGTGTCGTTGGCTTCAGAGTTAGGGTTAGAGGAAGCTGTTGTTGTTGTTGTGTTGTTGGCTTCAGAGTTAGGGTTAGAGGTAGCTGTTGTTGTTGTGTTGTTGGCTTCAGAGTTAGGGTTAGAGGAAGCTGTTGTTGTTGTGTTGTTGGCTTCAGAGTTAGGGGTAGAGGTAGCTGTTGTGGTTTATTAAGTTCCCTGCTATGTTGTTGTGGCGGAACAGTCACAGAAACAGCTCATATTGAAAAGTAGGTGTCAAAGCTGATCATACTGCAGTTTTAACTCTGCTATGGGCCCAGGTCAGCTTTTAACTCTGCTCTGGTCCCAGGTCAGCTTTTAACTCTGCTATGGACCCAGGTCAGCTTTTAACTCTGTTCTGGTCCCAGGTCAGCTTTTAACTCTGCTATGGTCCCAGGTCAGCTTTTAACTCTGCTATGGTTCCAGGTCAGCGTTTAACTCTGCTATGGTCCCAGGTCCGATTTTAACTCTGCTCTGGACCCAAGTCAGCTTTTAATTCTGCTATGGGTCCCAGATCAGCTTTTAAAATCCAGTTTCAGCAGTTCTGAGCTCCTAGCTGATCATACTGCAGTTTTAACTCTGCTATGGGCCCAGGTCAGCTTTTAACTCTGCTCTGGTCCCAGGTCAGCTTTTAACTCTGCTCTGGTCCCAGGTCAGCTTTTAACTCTGCTCTGGTCCCAGGTCAGCTTTTAATTCTGCTATGGGTCCCAGATCAGCTTTTAAAATCCAGTTTCAGCAGTTCTGAGCTCCTAGCTGATCATACTGCAGTTTTAACTCTGCTATGGGCCCAGGTCAGCTTTTAACTCTGCTCTGGTCCCAGGTCAGCTTTTAACTCTGCTCTGGTCCCAGGTCAGCTTTTAACTCTGCTCTGGTCCCAGGTCAGCTTTTAACTCTGCTATGGACCCAGGTCAGCTTTTAACTCTGCTATGGACCCAGGTCAGCTTTTAACTCTGTTCTGGTCCCAGATCAGCTTTTAACTCTGCTCTGGTCCCAGGTCAGCTTTTAACTCTGCTATGGACCCAGGTCAGCTTTTAACTCTGCTATGGTCCCAGGTCAGCTTTTAACTATGCTATGGTTCCAGGTTCGATATTAACTCTGCTCTGGACCCAAGTCAGCTTTTAACTCTGCTCTGGACCCAAGTCAGCTTTTAACTCTGCTCTGGTCCCAGGTCAGCTTTTAACTCTGCTCTGGTCCCAGGTCAACTTTTAACTCTGTTCTGGTCCCAGGTCAGCTTTTAACTCTGCTATGGTCCCAGGTCAGCTTTTAACTCTGCTATGGTCCCAGGTCAGCTTTTAACTCTGCTCTGGTCCCAGGTCAGCTTTTAACTGTGCTATGGTCCCAAGTCAGCTTTTAACTATGCTATGGTCCCAGGTTCGATTTTAACTCTGCTCTGGACCCAAGTCAGCTTTTAACTCTGCTATGGACCCAGGTCAGCTTTTAACTATGCTCTGGTCCCAGGTCAGCTTTTAACTCTGCTCTGGACCCAAGACAGCTTTTAACTCTGCTCTGGTCCCAGGTCAGCTTTTAACTCTGTTCTGGTCCCAGGTCAGCTTTTAACTCTGCTATGGACCCAGGTCAGCTTTTAACTCTGTTCTGGTCCCAGGTCAGCTTTTAACTCTGCTATGGTCCCAGGTCAGCTTTTAACTCTGCTCTGGTCCCAGGTCAGCTTTTAACTGTGCTATGGTCCCAGGTCAGCTTTTAACTATGCTATGGTCCCAGGTTCGATTTTAACTCTGCTCTGGACCCAAGTCAGCTTTTAACTTGCTATGGACCCAGGTCAGCTTTTAATTCTGCTATGGGTCCCAGATCAGCTTTTAAAATCCAGTTTCAGCAGTTCTGAGCTCCTAATGTCATTTGACCCATATGGACTAGGACAGCATCAACCCCCGGCAGCTGTCATAAAATTACAGGACACAGTAATGTCCTGTACTCATGCTTCAGGATATCAGGGTTAACTGTTTATAAGGGCCTGTATTCATTTGGGAGGGTCTTATGTGCTGTGGGATCAGCTACAGGCAGATTGTCTTAGAAAGGCTGTGCAGCCAGCCAATAGCAGAAAGAGGTCAGGTGTTGTTTGTAATTGGACAATCTGAGACACACACATGCCCAGGATTAGGTTAAAGTCACAGACACGCGCGCACACACACTTCCTTGTTTGGTAACTAAGCCGTGCTCCTCTGTCCGAGGCTGTACTGGTCACACCACCATGAACAATGAGCCTATTACTGATCTCTCTCTCTGTCTGTCTGTCTGTCTGTCTGTCTGTCTGTCTGTCTGTCTGTCTGTCTGTCTGTCTGTCTGTCTGTCTGTCTGTCTGTCTGTCTGTCTGTCTGGCTGTCTGTCTGTCTGTCCACCTCATTATGTGGTCAGTGTGCACTTAGCCAGCCTTCTGTTGAGAGCCAGGTCTGCCTACGATGGTCTTTCTCAATTGCAAGATTGTGCTCACTGAGTCTGAACAAAGTTTTCCGTTTGGGTCAGTCAAAGTGGTCAGGTATCCTGCTACTGTGTACTCTCTGTTTAGGGCCAAATAGTGTTCTAGTTTGCTCAGGTTTTTGTTAATTCTTCCCAACGTGTGAAGTAATGATCTTTTTGTTTTCTCAGGATTTGGTTGGGTCTAATTATGCTGCTGTCCTGGGGCCCTGTGGAGTGTGTTTGTGCTTGTGAACAGAGCCTCAGGACCAGCTTGCTTAGGGGACTCTTCTCCAGGTTCATCTCTCTGTAGGTGATGGCTTTGTTATGGAAGGTTTGGGAAGATCTTTCTCTATCTCTATGTATCTCTCAATTCAATACTTTTGGGTCAGTCATGGTGCTCAGATATTCTGCCACTGTGTACTCTCTGTTTAGGGCCAAATAGATTTCTAGTTTTCTGGGGGTTTTTTTATATAAGGAAGGCTTACGAATTCATGGTTCTTCCCTTCGGCCTCTCCTTGGCACCTAGGGGCCAGACAGATTACCAGGACGTGTGCTCAGGGCATGTGCTGACCAACTGGCAAGTGTCTTCACTGACATTTTCAACATGTCCCTGATTGAGTCTGTAATACCAACATGTTTCAAGCAGACCACCATAGTCCCTGTGCCCAAGAATACAAAGGCAGCCTGCCTAAATGACTACAGACCTGTAGCACTCACGTCCGTAGCCATGAAGTGCTTTGTAAGGCTCGTAATGGCTCACATCAACAGCATTATCCCAGCAACCCTAGACCCACTCCAATTTGCACACGGCCCAAACAGATCCACAGATGATGCAATCTCTATTGCAATCCACACTGCCCTTTCCCACCTGGACAAAAGGAACACCGATGTGAGAATGCTACAGCTCAGCGTGCAACACCATAGTGCCCTCAAAGGTCATCACTAAGCTAAGGACCCTGGGACTAAACACCTCCCTCTGCAACTGGATCCTGGACTTCCTGACGGGCCGCCCGAAGGTGGTGAGGGTAGGTAGCAACACATCTGCCACGCTGATCCTCAACACTGGAGCTCCCCAGGGGTGCATGCTCAGTCCCCTCCTGTACTCCCTGTTCACCCACAACTGCATGGCCAGGCATGACTCCAATACCATCATGAAGTTTGCAGACGACACAACAGTGGTAGAACTGATCACCGACAATGACGAGACAGCCTATAGGGAGGAGGTCAGAGACCTGGCCGGGTGGTGCCAGAATAACAACCTATCCCTCAACATAACCGAGACTAAGGAGATGATTTTGGACCACAGGAAAAGGAGGACCGAGCACACCCCCATTCTCAACGACATGGCTGTAGTGGAGCAGGTTGAGAGCTTCAAGTTCCTTGGTGTCCACATCAACAACAAACTAGAATGGTCCAAACACACCAAGACAGTTGTGAAGAGGGCACGACAAAGCCTATGCCCCTCAGGAAACTAAAAAGACTTGGCATGGGTCCTGAGATCCTCAAAAGGTTCTACAGCTGGAACATCGAGAGCATCCTGACTGGTTGCATCACTGCCTGGTGCGGCAACTGCTCAGCCTCCGACTGCAAGGCACTACAGAGGGTAGTGGGTACGGCCCAGTACATCACTGGGGCTAAGCTGCCTGCCATCCAGGACCTCTACACCATTCGGTGTCAGAGGAAGGCCCTAAAAAATGTCAGACTCCAGCCACCCTAGTCATAGAGTGTTCTCTCTGCTACCGCACGGCAAGCTGTAACGGAGCACCAAGTCTAGATCCAAGAGGCTTCTTAACCGCAGGTTATGTGAGCTATGTGGATCACTCCAATCCTCTACAGTGCTAGAGGAGCCTCAAAAATGATGTAGAGAACGTGTGTCGCGGCCATGGGGTCTATATATATAGGGGCGGACCCCAGCCGTGACACAGGTGTACACGGGAGTAAATCGGTAAATCCTCACCTCGGACGTATCCCTCCGCCGCGGAGTGATACAATATATTGGAGTGATCCATATAGCTCACAGTGTGTCTTATGGTGGTGTTTAATAATTCCGCCCTGACAACAGCCCTAAAGGTACCAGCAGCACCAGAGGCCATATCACTGTCTTTAAACTAGCAGCAGATACAGCCCTAACCTTGAGACTGTGTGGCCATTTCTCTGTGACTATCGGACCTGCAGTCTTTCCCTTTTCTCTCTAAAGGTGACCAGAACCAGAAGTCTCCATGCGTCAGCTCAGTGTGTTTACCCCACAGTTTCACCAAGCCCAAAACTGACCCTGCTGACCTTATGAGCAGCCATTAGAGGCAGGAGTGTACTGGACTGGAGAGAGAGAAAGAGAGAGAGAACAGAGAGATCAGAGAGCGATAGAGAGAGATAAAATTGAGAGAGAGAACAGAGAGAGATAGAACAGAGAAAGATTTACATTTAATTTGAGAGAGAAGTCAACTTCTCCTGACTTGTTATAACTTTTTGGTTGTTATGAGTGAGATTGACACGATTAAACTAGCAAAAATGTATTGGTAATCAAATTGTACAACTGAAGATCAACACAGGAGGAAAAGATTGACAGAGAGTGAGTTAAAAGACCAATCTTAATCGTGCTAGCTAGCCAATTTCAAATCTGTCAGCTAACTTTCCGTCTAGAGCCAACTGTTTACTGCTGGTAACCATAGCAACAGGCCACTGAGGCAGCGATAGCAGAGACTGGATAGCAGAGACTGACAGACTTTCCCCCCTTTTCTGAATATCCAGCAGAAATCAACTCAGAGAAAGGAAGAATCAATATTAAAAACACAGAATTCTGAGGGAGAACTCATAAACGTTGTTTGCCAACTGGTCACAAAACAGGACTGTTACAAACCTGTTATTTTACACAGACCCACTACTGCCTGGCGTACAGCTGTAGCCAGGCATTTCAGCTATACCACAAAGAAAGGCCTCTGCAAGGGAAGGCAAATCCACATGTTTGAGGACAGCGATAAGGACCAGGAAAACAGGTTTCTGACAGTAAACATGTATCAGGAGGACAGTCATGGTCCAGGGCAGTGGGGCTGCACTACACCCCCCCACCCACCCCCCCCCTGGGATAGATGGAGGAAACCAAAAAGGACAAGGAGAGCACCCCAACCTCTCCCCTCACCTCAGGCACCTCAACAGCAGGACCATCTTCCCCCTGCCTGCCGACAACCACCAAAGCCAAGACCACACTACCATCAGCCTGCTAAGAGACCGGCTGGCTCTATTAGAGGTATGGGTTACTGAGCTGAAGGAGCAGCCCCCCAGCTACACCACCTCCAGACTGCTGAGAGACAGACTGGCTCTGTAAGAGGTATGGGTTACTGAGCTCCACCATGAGGAGAGAACCTTACCACAGCTCTAGAGGAGGTAAAGGCCACCATGAGGAGAGAGCCGTACCACAGGAGATGGTAAAGGAGTTGTCTGTCATCGAGAGGGTGCTGCAGCACAGAGAACAGACTGTAGAGACTCCTAGAGAGAAGCTGCAGCCCCTCACCACCCCTAACAACCCCACTGACCCAGCTTTACCAACAATCCCCCCATACCCTCAACCCTTTACCCACACCCCCAGTCAACAAGGAGGCTCACATGGAGACACCTACTACAGAGAGAAGCTCTCCTCCCCCCCCCCCCCCCCCCCCCCGACACACCCCCACTCATCCCTCCATGTACACAGGCCCTGTGTACCCAGCTCCAGACCATAAACCCACTACTCTGGTAAAACCCACTGAGGTGGCCATCCTCATTGACTCAAATGGAAATTCATCCAAGATGATAAACTCTTCTCCCACCACAAGGTGTCCAAAATATGATGCCCAAAAACACAGGATGCACTCCACATCCTGTCCCAGCCTGACCTTGTCACACCAGGCCACATTATTATTCACACCGGCACCAACAACCTGCGAGAGGAGCAGGAGAGAGTAGGCAGCCTGGTCAACAGAGTAGCAGAGTGGGCAAACCCCATTGAAACCCTGCATGCAGAGTTCTGTAAGATTCTCCTACATGTCCAGAGGAAAACTACAAACACTGCATGCAGGGCAGAATTAGGCCAATATCCACTAATAATAAAAACTCAAAAAAGAGCAATTAAGTTTTGGAAACATCTAAAATACAGTGACCCCCTCTCATATCATTTACCAAGCCCTGCAATGCCAAGAGCTGAGCAAAAAAAGGAGTCCCCTCATCCAGCTGGTCCTGGGGCTGAGTTCACAAACCTGTTCTACTAACACACTGAAGCCTCAGGACCAGAACATCCAATCAATCAGGATAAACCAAATTACAACACAGTCAAAACAAAACTACATTGCTTACTGGGAAACACAAGCACAAACACAAAGCAAAATGCAGTGCTATCTGGCCCTAAATCCACAGTACACCGTAGCTAACTATTTGACCATGGTTACTGATCAAAACCTTATAAAAACCTTGGCAAAGTACAGGCTCGTTGAGCACAGCCTTGCCATTGAGAAGGGTAGACACAGGAAAACCTGGCTCCCTGTAGAGGAAAAGCTGTGCAACCACTGCACAACAGCAGAACCTGAGACAGAGCTGCATTTCCTGACAAAATCAATTAGTGTAATTTCCCCAAAAGTGAAACCCTTATTCAAGGTTTCAAAGACCTCTCTGATGAGAGTAGGCTACCCGTCCTGTTGGGGGAGGACGCAGAGAACTGTGGGTTGGCAGCACACTACATTGCTGCCTGCCATAAGTTGAGGGACAGTGTCTGGCAGACCAATCAACCTGCACATGTCCTCTACTGTATGCTTATTGTTATTGTTCAATGTATGGTTATTTTGACCCTTGGTTCTTAATGTTACTGTTGTCCTGTTCATAATTTTGATTCTTATTATTTTCATATTGTAAATATCCAAACTAAGCTTTGGCAATATGTACACTGTTACATCATGCCAATAAAGAGAGAGAGAACATATAGAGAGAGAACAGAGAGATGAGAGATCGTATAGAGAGAGAACAGAGAGAGAGGTGAGAAATCATATAGAGAGAACATATAGAGAGAGAACATATAGAGAGAGAACAGAGAGATAGAGGTGAGAAATCATATAGAGAGAACATATAGAGAGAGAGAACAGAGAGAGAAAACAGAGACAGAGAAAACAGAGAGAGAGAACACAGAGAGAGAGAACAGAGAGAGAAAACAGAGCGAGAGAAAACAGAGCAAGAGAGAACACAGAAAGAGAGAACAGAGAGAGAAAACAGAGACAGAGAAAACAGAGAGAGAGAGAACACAGAGAGAGAGAACATAGAGAGAAAACAGAGACAGAGAAAACAGAGCGAGAGAGAACACACAGAGAGAGAGAACAGAGAGAGAAAACAGAGACAGAGAAAACAGAGAGAGAGAGAACACAGAGAGAGAGAACAGAGAGAGAAAACAGAGACAGAGAAAACAGAGCGAGAGAGAACACAGAGAGAGAACACAGAGAGAGAGAACACAGAGAGAGAGAACACAGAGAGAGAGAACAGAGAAATAGTACACAGAGAGAGGACAGAGAGAGAACAGATAGAGAGAGAACAGAGAAATAGTACACGGAGAGAGGACATAGAGAGAGAACAGATAGAGAGAGAACAGAGAAATAGTACACAGAGAGAGGACATAGAGAGAGAACAGAGAAATAGTACACAGAGAGAGGACATAGAGAGAGAACAGATAGAGAGAGAACAGAGAAATAGTACACAGAGAGAGGACATAGAGAGATACCAGATAGAGAGAGAACAGAGAAATAGAACAGAGAGATAGAGCAGAGAGAGAGAGACAGAGAGAGAACATAGAGAGAACAGAGAGAGAAGGGAGGGGTGAGAGAGAGAAAGAGAGAGAACATAGAGAGAAGGGAGGGGTGAGAGAGATAAAGATCAAAATCTATATGTGTATATGGTATCCTCTGAGCCAGTCTGTATCTGTATCCCCCTCCACCCACACACACACACACACACACACACACACACACACACACACACACACACACACACACACACACACACACACACACACACACACACACACACACAGGTCTCCAGTGGAACGTTCATGGATGAAAGAGTTGACAGTTAGTAGGAGTAACTGCACAGAGTGCATTATGGGTAGCTGGGAAGCTGCTCCTATCCTCCCTGTCACTCCCTTTTCCTGGTTCCAGGAACTCTTGAAGACACACGCACCTGCTTACACACACACAGTCTCTCTCTCTCTCTCTCTCTCTCTCGCTCTCTCTCTCAATTCAATTCAACTCAAAGGGTTTTGTCAGCATGGGAAACATGTTTACATTGCCAAAGCAAATGGAATAGATAATTAACAAAAGGGAAGGAAACATTAGTAAACATTACTCACATAAGGTTTTAAAGAATATAATGGTATATTATTGTGTTTGTACAGTGAAGTATGAAAGGTCAAATAAATAAACAGATAAATACAGGTTGTATTTAGAATAGTGTTTGTTCTCCACTGGTTGACCTTTTCTCATGGTAACGGTCCACACATCTTGCTGCTGTGACTTCACACTGCGGTATTTCACCTAACAGATATGGGAATTTATCAATGTTTGTGGGATCTGTGGGAAACATGTGTCTCTAATATGGTCAAACATTTGGCAGGAAGTTAGGAAGTGCAGCTCAGTTTCCACCTCATTTTGTGGGCAGTCTTTATACAGCCTGTGTCACGTCCTGACCTTAGTTCCTTTTTTTATGTCTCTATTTTAGGTTGGTCAGGGCGTGAGCTGGGGTGGGCATTCTGTTTTGTTCTATGTTTGTATTTCTAGGTGTTTGGCCTGGTATGGTTCCCAATCAGAGGCAGCTGTCAATCGTTGTCTCTGATTGAGAACCATACTTAGGCAGCCTGTTTTCGCACTTGAGTTGTGGGTAGTTGTTTTTGGTCTCTGTACCAGACAGGACTGTTTCGTTTGTGCTAGTGTTAAGTGTAATTAAAAGATCATGAACAAGTACCACGCTGCACCTTGGTCCTCTCCTTCTTCCACCAACGACAACCGTTACAGCCTGTCTTCTCTTGAGAGCCATGTCTGCCTACGGCAGCCTTTCTCAATAGCAAGGCTATGCTCACTAAGTCTGTACAAAGTCATTGATTTTCTTAAGTTTGGGTCAGTCACAGTGGTCAGGTATTCTGCCACTGTGTACTCTCTGTTTAGGGCCAAATAGCATTCTAGTTCGTTCAGTTTTTTTTTTCTTTCCAATGTGTGAAATAGTTATCATTTTGTTTTCTGATGATTTCTTTGGGTCTAAATGTGTTTCTGTCCTGGGCTCTTTGGGGTCTGTTTGTGTTTGTGGTGGAATGTGTGGGCATCGCTTCCTTTTAAGTGGTAGCAGAATTGAACAGCTCTTTTCTGGATTGTGTGCTCTGTTTCTAGAGCAACAGTGTCTAGATATAATTTGCATTTGTTGTCTTTTAAACTGGATCTTTCTTTGGAACACCATTTTGTTGGTCTTACTGAGATTTGCTATCAGGGCCCAGGTCTGACAGTCTGTGCAGAAGATCTAGGTGCTGCTGTAGGCCCTCCTTGGTTGGGGACAGAAGCACCAGATCATCCGCAAACAGTAGACATTTGACTTCTGAGTCAGTAAGGTGAAGCCAGGTGCTGCAGACTGTTCTAGTGCCCTTTTCCAATTTGTTGATATACATATGTAAAAGAGGGTGGGGCTCAAGCAGCATCCATGTGTCACCCAACGGCCCCATGGAAAGAAATCTATATATTTATTTTAACATTTGTTGTTTGTGTACTTTGCTTTTATACTGTGCTATGATTTCCCCAACACTGCTTTTCCATCCATGTGTATAGCAGACCAACTTTGCCAACTTTTGTATTTTTTTGGTACCTTTAGTCAGTTAACGTCTTAATATGATTCCGTTTGTTCGGCTTCGATGAGTCTGAGTGTTGCTCTATTCAAGTAGACTGTGATTTTGCTGTGATCTGATAGAGGTGTCAGTGGGCTGACTGTGAACGCTCTGAGAGACTCTGGGTTGAGGTCAGTGATAAAGTAGTCTACAGTACTACTGGCAAGAGATGAGCTATAAGTGTATCTACTGTACGAGTCCCCTTGAAGCCGACCATTGACTATGTACACAACCAACGTGCGACAGAGCTGCAGGAGTTTAGACCGTTTTTGTTGGTATGTTTTCATAGTTGTAGTTATGTTATTGTGTGCCTTTCCACCTTATAATAAGGATAAATATACATTTTTTTAAATAAGTTGTGTCTAAGGTGACATATGGGGGATGGAATGCTGTCACCTTCAGGTAGGTGTTTGTCCCCCTGTGTGCTGGGGGTGTCAGGTCTTGTCCAGTTCTGGCATTTAGGTCACCACAGACTATGTCCCTTGGCCTGGAAATCCCTTCCTCTAGGATGGAGAAGCTGTCTTCATTAAAGTATGGGGATATACATTCGGAATGTATTCGGACCACTTTTTTCACAATTTGTAATGTTACAGCCTTATTTTAAAATGTTTTAAATTATTTTCCCCCCCTCATCAATCTACACACAATACCCCATAATGCCTGCAAAAACAGGTTTTTATACATCTTTGCAAATCAATTAAAAATACAAAACTGAAATATCACATTTACATCAGTATTCAGACCTTTACTCAGTTCTTTGTTGAAGCACCTTTGGCAGCGATAACAGCCTTGAGTCTTCTTGGGTATGACGCTACAAGCTTGGCACACCTGTATTTGTGGAGTTTCTCCCATTCTTCTCTGAAGATCCTCTCAAGCTCTGTTAGATTGGATGGGGAGCGTCGCTGCACAGCTATTTTCAGGTTTCTCCAGAGATGTTCGATCGGGTTCAAGTCCGGGCTCTGGCTGGGCCATTCAAGGACATTCAGAGACTTGTCCCGAAGCTTAGGGTTGTTTTCCTAATGGAAGGTAAACCTTTGCCCCAGTCTGAAATCCTGAGCGCTCTGGAACAGGATCTCTCTGTACTTTCGCTCCGTTTATCTTTGCTTTGATTCTGACTAGTCTCCCAGTCCCTGCCGCTGAAAAACATCCCCACAGCATGATGCTGCCACCACCATGCTTCACCGTAGGGATGGTGCCAGGCACTTGGCATTTAGGGCAAAGAGTTCAATCTTGGTTTCATCAGACCAGATAATCTTGTTGCTCACTGTTTGAGAGTCCTTAAGGTACCTTTTGGCAAATCCCAAGCGGGCTGTGCCTTTTACTGAGGAGTGGCTTCCGTTTAAAGGCCTGATTAGTGGAGTGCTGCAGAGATGGTTGTCCTTCTGGAAGGTTCTCCCATCTCCACAGAGTAACTCTGGAGCTCTGTCAGAGTGACCATCGGGTTATTCCTTCTCCCCCGATTGCTCAGTTTGGCCGGGCGGCCAGCTGTAGGAAGAGTCTTGGTGGTTCCAAACGTCTTTCATTTAACAATGATGGAGGCCACTGTGTCCTTCGGGACCCTCAATGTTGCAGAAAGTTTTTGGTACCTTTCCACAGATCCGTGCCACAATGCTGTCTCGGAGCTCTACAGACAATTCCTTCGACCTCATGGCTTTTTTTTTTACTCTGACATGCACTTTCAACCGTGGGGCCTAATATAGACAGGTGTGTGTCTTTCCAAATCATGTCCAATCAATTGAATTTACCACAGGTGGACTCCAATCAAGTTGTAGAAATATCTCAAGGATGATCAATATAAACAGGATGCACCTGAGCTCAATTTCGAGTCCCATAGCAAAGGGTCTGATTATTTATGTAAACAAGGTATTTCTATTAGCAACATTTCATAAAACCTGTTTTTGCAATGTCATTATGAGGCATTGTGTGTAGATGTGTAATTTTATACATTTTCGAGTAAGTCTGAAACGGAACAAAATGTGGAAAAAGGGAAGGGGCCTGAATACTTTATGAATGCACTGTAGGTAGCACTCAGGAGGACATTTTTTTCCGTTGAGATCATCTCCTTTTGATTTTCCAGCCAAATGTAAAATGTTCCTGTTTGATTAATTTAATAGAGTGAGTTAGGTCTGCTCTACACTAAATTAGAGTACCCCCTGAGTTCCTTCCCTGTTTCACACCTGGTAGTTTGGTGGATGGGACAGATTTCTGTAACCTAGTAGGTCCTTCTCCTCTATACCATGTGGTGAAGTTCAGGTTCCTGCTTTTTAGGCTAAAGGCAGATGACCTCAGGCCTTGGATATTCCAGCATGAATAAGGGCAACCAGTGAAGGCTTTCTGTTCCATAAAGTGTTGAATGTTGTTAGTCGCCTGGTTTGGCCTCAGACCAGTAAGTGTGAGCAGAGCCTGCTGAGCATCTGGCCCTGTTCTCTCTCTCTCTCTCTCTCTCTCTCTCTCTAAAAATGCTTGAATCAGTTATAGAGCCCATTACCTTTTATGGTTGTGAGGTCTGGGGTCCGCTCACCAACTAAGAATTCACAAAATAGGACAAACACCATATTGAGACTCTGCATGCAGAATTCTGGAAAAATATCCTCAGAGTACAATGTAAAACAATAAATAGTACATACAGAGCAGAATTAGGCCGATACCCACTAATGATGACAAATCCTGAAAATAGATGTTAAATTCTACAACCACCTAAAAGAAAACGATTCCCAACATTCCACAACAAAGCCATCACCTACAGAGAGATGAACCTGGAGAAGAGTCCCCTAAACAAGCTGGTCCTGGGGCTCTGTTCACAAACACAAACACACCACACAGAGCCACAGGACAGCAACACAATTAGACCCAACCAAATCATGAGAAAACAAAAAGATAATTACTTGACACATTGGAAAGAATTAACAAAAAAAACTGAGCAAACTAGAATGCTATTTGGCCCTAAACAGAGAGTACACAGTGGCAGAATACCTGACCACTATGACTGACCCAAACTTAAGGATAGCTTTGACAGTGTACAGACTCAGTGAGCATAGCCTTGCTATTGAGAAAGGCTGCCGTGGGCAGACATGGCTCTCAAGAGAAGACAGGCTATGTGCTCACTGCCCACAAAATGAGGTGGGAACTGACATGCACTTCCTAACCTCCTGCCAAATGTATGACCATATTAGAGACACACATTTCCCTCAGATTACACAGATCCACAAAGAATTCCAAACAAATCCAACTGTGATTAACTTCCATATCTACCGAGTGAATACCACAGTTTACCATCCCAGCAGCAAGGTTTGCAACCTGTTGCCTCAAAAAAAGGCAACCAGTGAAGAACAATCACCATTGTAAATACAACCTATATTTATGTTTTAGTTTATATTCCCTTTTGTGCTTTAGCTATTTGCACATTACAACACTGTATAAAGACATAATATGACATTTGAAATGTCTTTATTATTATGGAACTTTTGTAAGTGTAATGCTTCCTGTAAATCTGTTATTGTTTATTTCACGAAGTGTTCATTACCTATTCCCATTTCACTTGCTTTGGCAATGTAAACATATGTTTTCCATGCCAATAAAGCCCTTGAATTGAATTGAGAGAAAGAGAGTGGAAGAGAGGGGGAGGGAGAGGAAAAGAGGGTAGTGGAGAAAGGGAGAGGGAGAGAGGGGGTGGAGAAAGGGAGAGGGAGAGGGAGAGGGAGGGAGGGGGTGGAGAAAGGGAGAGGGAGAGGGGGAGGGAGAGGGAAAGAGGGTAGTGGAGAAAGGGAGAGGGAGAGAGGGGTGGAGAAAGGGAGAGGAAGAGGGAGAGGGAGAGAGGGGGTGGAGAAAGGGAGAGGGAGAGGGAGAGAGGGGGTGGAGAAAGGGAGAGGGAGAGGGGGATGGAGAAAGGGAGAGGGAGAGGGGGAAGGAGAAAGGAAGAGGGAGAGGGAGAGGGAAAGAGGGGGTGGAGAAAGGGAGAGGGAGAGAGGGGGATGTAGAGGGAGAGCGAAAGAGGGGGTGGAGAAAGGGAGAGGGAGAGGGAGAGGGAGAGAGGGGGATGGAGAAAGGGAGAGGGAGAGGGAGAGGGAAAGAGGGGGATGAGAAAGGGAGAGGGAGAGGGAGAGGGAGAGGGAAAGAGGGGGATGGAGAAAGGGAGAGGGAGAGAGGGGGATGGAGAAAGGGAGAGGGAGAGGGGGATGGAGAGAGGGAGAGGGAGGGAGGGAGGGGGTGGGGAAGGGAGAGGGAGAGAGAGAGGGGGGGAGAAAGGAAGAGGGGGGAACGGGAGAGGGAGAGAGAGGGTTGGAGAAAGGGAGAGTGAGAGAGAGAGGGGGATGGAGAAAGGGAGAGAAAGAGGGAGAGGAGAAAGGGAGAGGGAGAGGGGCACAGGACGGAGAGCCCTCCTCTCTCTTTCCTTCCCCTGCTCCACTCTCCCTTCCTCCTCTCCAACAATTCCCTATTCAGCTCCCACGTGCCCCTGCCCCCCTCCCTCCAGCGACCAAGGTGCTATTGTCTCGTTTCCTCTGGCCATGCAAGTCGACCTCCAGCCCACCGACCGCGCACGCGCACGCGCCGGCGAACACACCAACAAATCCTCTGCTGAAATTCACATTCAACTAGGCACAGGACCCTGCGCGGTGAATTGGATCCCTTACTGCGTTTTCCATCAAGTAGAAATAAACAACATGCTCTTCTAGATACGGCGAGATTGTTAAGTTTTTACAAAATGACAGAACCTGGGAAACTTTTAAATACTGTTTGAAGGGAAGTTACTGCAAAGAGACCACCTGCGGAAGAAAAACAAAACACTTGTTGGTGAACCAGTCTGATGTTTCCCGGGACAGTAGCAGTGTTGAACGTGTTGACTTGACAACCAGAGGTGACAACCAGGTGAGCTGTCATCATTATCATCATCCTCACTAACTCAGATATCAGGTTTCCACAAAAAAATATATATACACTGAGTGTACAAAACATTAGGAACACCAACCTAATATTGAGTCGCACCCCCTTTTGCCCTCTGAACAGCCTCAATTTGTTGGAGCATGGACACTACAAGGTGTTGAAAGCGTTCCACAGGGATGCTGGCCCATGTTGACTACAATTCTTCCCACAGTTGTGTCAAGTTGGCTGGATGTCCTTTGGGTGGAGGACCATTCTTGATACACACAGCAAACTGTTGAGTGTGAAAAACCCAGCAGTGTTGCAGTTCTTGACACAAACCGCCGGGCACATACTACCATACCCTTTTGAAAGGCACTTAAATCTTTTGTCTTGTCCATTCACCCTCTGAATGGCACACAATCCGTCTCAAATGTCTCAAGGTTTAAACATAATTTTTGACCGGTCTCCTCCCCTTCATCTACACGGATTGAAGTGGACTTAACAGGTGACATTAAGGTTAGGTTTAAAATAAGATTTTAAAAAGAGAAATAGTAGAAATCGGCAGGGTTATTACTTTGTGGCTGTGGTAACTAGTGTCAATCAAGATAATCGGTCACTGAACCAAAAGTTATCTTTTTCTTTACAGGTTCAACTGTTAGCCTTTAACAACTTGTTTGGGTCTTAAAAGTTATATCATCAGCGGCTCTCTCTTTCCCTGTCAGATAGGACTAGGGCATCTCTCTCTTTACCTGTCAGATAGGACTAGGACATCTCTCTCTTTACCTGTCAGATAGGACTAGGACATCTCTCTCTTTCCCTGTCAGATAGAACTAGGACATCTCTCTCTTTACCTGTCAGATAGGACTAGGACATCTCTCTCTTTCCCTGTCAGATAGGACCAGGACATCTCTCTCTTTCCCTGTCAGATAGGACCAGGACATCTCTCTCTTTCTCTGTCAGATAGGACTAGGACATCTCTCTTTTTCCCTGTCAGATAGGACCAGGACATCTCTCTCTTTCTCTGTCAGATAGGACTAGGACATCTCTCTCTTTCCCTGTCAGATAGGACCAGGACATCTCTCTCTCCTTCCCTGTCAGATAGGACTAGGACATCTCTCTCTTTCCCTGTCAGATAGGACCAGGACTAAGAGCATGCCTTGAAATCAATGCCAGCTGATTCCTGACCTGGAACTCCTTACAGTATTATGTTTATACCTTTTTAACCCCCATAATAACACTGGAATAAAGGGGAAAAGAGACAGGCATGGGGGAGGATTATCTGATTATCAGTTTTGCATTTTGATTTGATACATTCTACATGCCTGTCTACCTGTTTCTCTGCCTTCCTGTCTGCCTGTTTCTCTGCCTTTCTGTCTGCCTGTTTCTCTGCCTGTCTGTCTGCCTGTTTCTCTGCCTGTCTGTCTGCCTGTTTCACTGCCTTTCTGTCTGCCGGTTTCTCTGCCTGTCTGCCTGCCTGTTTCTCTGTCTGTCTGTCTGCCTGTTTCTCTGCCTTTCTGTCTGCCTGTTTCTCTGCCTTTCTGTCTGCCTGTTTCTCTGCCTTTATGTCTGCCTGTCTGCCTGCCTGTCTACCTGTTTCTCTGCCATTCTCTCTACCTGTTTCTCTGCCTGTCTGTCTGAGTTGTACTATCTGTACTATGACTGATATAAAGAAACCGCTGTATTGGTCTAGTATCTATAGTGGGACTGACAGAAAGAAACAGCTGCATTGTGTGTGTAGCTCATGTATACAGCAGGTCAGGTCATGGACCTTGAAAAGACAGCTGCGTACACACAGAGTTCACTCACGGTGACACACACGTTGGCCCAGTCCCTGACACTGCTACCTCAGCTGTAGTACATTCATAACAGATCAGCATGAAGCAGCATTATATAGCTGAATGTTAGGAAGGCTATATAGTCTAGCCAAGTCACTGTGTTACAGTGTTAAGTCACTGTGTTACTGTGTTAAGTCACTGTGTTACTGTGTTAAGTCACTGTGTTACTGTGTTAAGTCACTGTGTTACTGTGTTAAGTCACTGTGTGTTACTGTGTTAAGTCACTGTGTTACTGTGTTAAGTCACTGTGTTACTGTGTTAAATCACTGTGTGTTAATGTTTTAATTGACAGTTTTACTCTGTTCAGTTACTTTGTGTTACAATGTTAAGTCACTATGTGGGATTCAGTACAGAGAGAGACAGAGGCCCCCAGTTAAGGAGTAGACTGTGGAAGGCTGTCAACATGAGATGGAGAGAGAGAGAGAATGTGTGGTAGGTACTGTCTTGGCGTGTGAGAGAGAGAGACATCGGTACAACTCTGTATATAGCAATAATATATGACATTTGAAATGTTTCAATTGTTTTGGAACTTTTTAAAATATTTAAATTGTTAATTTAACCTTTATTTATCTAGACAAGTCAGTTAAGAACCATTTTTTAACTGGCCTACCGCGGGGATGGGGGCTGGGATTAAAAACTTCTGTGAGTGTAATGTTAATTGTTCATTTTTTATTGTTTATTTCTCTTTTGTTCATTATCCATTTCACTTGCTGTGGCAATGTTAACATATGTTTCCCGTGCCAATAAAGCCCTTTGAATTGAATTGAGAAAGAAAAAGTTGAGGGAAAAACACAAAATCCATTAACACAAACAACAACCGTGGGGTTAAAATCAGCAAAAAAACACACACATTTCTTTCCACAGGGCTGTGGATTGAGACAGGGATGCAGCTTGAGCCCCACCAACATATATATCAACGAATTGGCGATGGCACTAGAACAGTCAGAAGCACCCGGCCTCACCCTACTAGAATCTGAAGTCAAATGTCTCCTGTTTGCTGATGATCTGGTGCTTCTGTCCCCAACCAAGGAGGGCCTACAGCAGCACCTAGATCTTCTGCACTGATTCTGTCAGACCTGGGCGCTGACAGCAAATCTCAGTAAGACCAACATAATAGTGTTCCAAAAAAGGTCCAGTTGCCAGGATCATAAATACAAATTCCATCAAGACACCGTTGCCATAGAAACAAAAATCACAAAAAACTATATGTACCTTGGCCTAAGTAACTTCAAAAAAGATGTGAATAATCTGAGAGACAAAGCAAGAAGGGCCTTCTACACAATCAAAAGGAACATAAAACTCAACATCCCAATTAGGATCTGGCTAAAAATACTTAAATCAGATATCGAACACATTGCCCTCTATGGTTGTGAGGTCTGGGGTCCACTCACCAACCAAGAATTCACAAAATGGGACAAACACTCAATTGAGACTATGTGTACAGAGCAGAATTTGGACTATACTCGCTAGTTATCAAAACTCAGAAAAGCGCATGTTAAATTCTACCTAAAAAAAGGAGATGTCCAAACCTTCCACCACAAAGCCCTCACCTACAGAGAGATGAACCTAGAGAGTCCCCTCAGCCTGCTGGTTCTGAGACTCTGTTCACAAACACAAACAGACCCCACAGAGCCCTTACCTACAGAGAGATGAACCTAGACAAGAGTCCCCTCAGCCAGCTGGTTCTGGGGCTCAGTTCACAAATACAAACAGACCCCACAGAAACACATTTAGGCCTAACCAAATTGTGAGAAAGCAAAAAGATAACTATTTCATACACTGGAAAGAATCAACCAAAACACAGAGCAAATTGGACGACTATCTAGCCCTAAACAGAGTACACCGTAGCAGAATACCTGACCGCTGTGACTGACCCAAAATTAAGAAAATCAATGACTATGTACAGTCTGAGTGAGCATAGCCTTGCTATAGCCTTGACAGACAGAGAGAGAGAGAGAGAGAGAGAGAGAGAGAGAGAGAGAGAGAGAAAGAGAGACAGACAGAGAGACAGACAGAGGCAGACAGAGAGGCAGACAGAGAAGCAGACAGAGAGACAGACAGAGAGACAGACAGAGAGGCAGAAAGAGAGACAGACAGAGAGGCAGACAGAGAGAGAGAGAGATAGAGAGATAGAGAGATAGAGAGAGAAAGAGAAAGAGATAGAGAGAGAAAGAGATAGAGAGAGAGAAAGAGAGAGAGAGAGAGAGAGAGAGACAGAGAGACAGAGAAATAATTTGAATTCGAAAACAAATCCAATTTTGATAAACTCCCATATCTACTGGGTGAAATTCCACAGTGTGCCATCACAGCAGCAAGATTTGTGACCTGTTGCCACGAGAAAAGGGCAACCAGTGAAGAACAAACACCATTGTAAATACAACCTATATTTATGCATATTTACTTTATCTTGTGTACTTTAATCATTTGTACATTGTTAAAACACTGTATATATATATATATATATATATATATATATATATATATATATATATATATATATATATATATATATATATATATATATATAATATGACATTTGTAATGTCTTTATTGTTTTGAAACTTCTGTATGTGTAATGTTTACTGTAAATTTGTATTATTTATTTCGCTTTTGTATATTATCTACCTCACTTGCTTTGGCAATGTTAACACATGTTTCCCATGCCAATAAAGCCCCTTGAATTGAATTGAGAGAGAGAGAGAGAGAGAGAGAGAGAGAGAGAGAGAGAGAGAGAGAGAGAGAGAGAGAGAGAGAGAGAGAGAGAGAGAGAGAATATTCAGAGAGAGAGAGAGAGAGAGAGAGAGAGAGAGAGAGAGAGAGAGAGACAGAGACAGAGACAGAGGGAGAGAAAGAGAGAGAGAGAGAGAGACTTGAGAAATCCAGGTGTTGGAATGCGTTTGTAAGCACTGTTATCTAAATATTTGTTTATTGCCTGAACAAGACCATCTGCAACTGTATTAATAGACATTATTTTTAACCTTTATTTCACCTTTATTTCACCTTTATTTAACCTTTATTTAACCAGGTTGGCCAGTTGAGAACAAGTTCTCATTTACAACTGCGACCTGGCCAAGATAAAGCAAAGCAGTGTGATACAAACAGCAACTCAGAGTTACACATGGGATAAACAAACATACAGTCAATAACGCAATAGAAAAACATCTATATACAGTGTGTGCAAATGAGGTAAGGAGGTAAGGAAATAAATAGGCCAATAGTGGCAAGTAATTACAATTTAGCAATTTACACTGGAGTGATGTATGTGCAGATGAGGATGTGCAAGTAGAAATACTGGTGTGCAAAAGAACAGAAAAACAAAAACAAATATGGGGATGAGGTAGGTAGTTGGTTGGATGGGCTGTTTACAGATGGGCTGTGTATTAAACCCTTATTTAACTGAATCATTTCAGCCAATTATCCCCAGAGTTTGTAAGTCTGCCCTAGGGGAAATGCTTTCATTCTAACAGACTAACTGACTTGGAGGGGAGATGCTAGTCTATAAGGCTAAAAGTGTAACTGACTTAGAGGGGAGATGCTAGGTTATCATGCTAACAGTCTAACTGACATAGAGGGGAGAAGCTAGGCTAGCATGCTAACAGTCTAACTGACTTGTTTATTTCTGTCTGCAGGTGAAGCAACCAACCCAAACACACACACATAGTGTCAGCATCTCTGGGAGTGTGTGTGTGTGTGTGTGTGCATCTGAGATCGGGATGCCTTGGGGGGGGCTTGCCTGGTGGACCCCCCACTGACCTCCCAGAAAACGCCCACTGCCCCACCCCCAACCGTTACCCTTCTACCTCCACCCCGGCCTCAGCATGGCTGGTCTGGTGCTGAATGAGACAGGCATGGAGGACTGTGGGATAGATGACAGCTTTAAGTATGACCTGTACAGCGTGGTCTACAGTGTGGTGTTTGTCCTGGGGCTCTGCACCAACTGTGCTGCTCTCTTTGTGTTCTGCTTCCGGATGAAGCTACGCAACGAGACAACGCTGTTCATGACTAACCTGGCGTTGTCAGACCTTGTGTTTGTGTTCACACTGCCCTTCAAGGTCTACTACAACGTCAACCGACACTGGCCCTTTGGAGATGAACTCTGCAAGGTAGTTACCAGTTTCTAGCCCTTTTCACCGTGTGAACTGTTCTGTCATTGCACAGGTGTTTGGCTGTATGTGTGTTTCTGCCTAATACCACTATTCCACCCCCAGGTGTCAGGTAATGAAGGAATTACTCAATTAATCATTCAATCTCTCTCCTTCCCCCAGGTATCAGGAACAGCGTTCATCACCAACATCTACGGTTCCATGTTATTCCTCACCTGCATCAGCGTGGACCGCTTTCTGGCCATCGTCTACCCCTTCCGCTCACGCTCAGTCCGCACGAGGAGGAACGCAGGCCTGGTGTGTGCTGCGGTCTGGCTCACCATCGTGGGTGGAGGGATATCGGTCACCTTCTTTTCCACGATCAACCAGGCGAACCGCGCCACGGCCTGCTTCGAGGGATTCTCCAAGAGCACCTGGAAGACATACCTGTCTAAGATTACTATCTTTATAGAGGTGAGGAGAGAGAGAGAGAGAGAGAGAGAGAGAGAGAGAGAGGGATGGAGGCAGGGAGGGAGGAAGAGAGAGATGGATTCTCTTCGATCACCTGGGAGACGTAGGCCGTAAAAAGGCTGTAAAATCTCTCGGAACGCGGTAATATTCGAAAGACCTCTGGAAACTCAGTAAGATTGAAAGATCTCTGGGAATGCTGGTAATATTGAAAGATCTCTGGGAACGCGGTAATATTGAAAGATCTCTGGGAATTCTGGTAATATTGAAAGATCTCTGGGAACGCGGTAATATTGAAAGATCTTTGGGAACGCGGTAAGATTGAAAGATCTCTGGGAACGCGGTAAGTTTGAAAGATCTCTGGGAACGCGGTAATATTGAAAGATCTTTGGGCACGCGGTAAGATTGAAAGATCTCTGGGAACGCGGTAATATTGAAAGATCTCTGGGAACGCGATAAGATTGAAAGATCTCTGGGAACGCGGTAAGATTGAAAGATCTCTGGGACTGCTGGTAATATTGCTTTAAAAGCCACCTTGTCTTTAAACACAATGGGATTGAATCCTGGCCTCTCAAAGTATGTATATCAATCAGTATGTCTATCAGTGTATATCAGTGTGTATGTCAGTGTATATATATATATATATATCAGTGTGTATATCAGTGTATATATATATATATATCAGTGTATATATATATATATATATATATATATATATATATATATATATATATATATATCAGTGTGTATATATATATATATATACACGTTTATTAGTGTGTTTATCAGTGTGTATATATATATCAGTGTTTATATCACTGTGTGTATATATATATCAGTGTGTATATCAGTGTCCATCAGTGTGTGAATCAGTGTCTATCAGTGTGTATATCAGTGTATATCAGTGTGTATGTCAGTGTATATATATATATCAGTGTGTATATCAGTGTATATATATATCTATATATATCAGTGTGTCTATCAGTGTATATATATATATATATATCAGTGTGTATGTCAGTGTATATATATATCAGCGTGTATATCAGTGTATATATATATATATATATATATATATATATATATATATATATATATATATATATATATATATATCAGTGTGTATATCAGTGTGTATATCAGTGTATATATATATATATATATATATATATCAGTGTAAATATATATATATATCAGTGTGTATATATATATATATATATATATATATATATATATATACGTTTATCAGTGTGTGTATCAGTGTGTCTATATGGGTGTATCTTATTATTTATTTATGTGCTAAGCTATTCCTGTCCTCTCCAGATCGTAGGTTTTCTCCTCCCACTCCTAACCAACCTGGTGTGTTCCTCTCTGGTGCTGAGGACCCTCCGTCGCCCAGGGACCATCGGCCACAGCTGCAACAGCAAGCGCCGGGTGCTCCGTATGATCCTCGTCCACCTGGCCATCTTCATCATCTGCTTCGTCCCCTACAACTCCATCCTCTTCCTATATGCCATGGTGCGGACCCAGGCTCTGGCCAACTGTAACCTTGAGAGGTATAACTAACCCTAACCCTACAACTCAATCCTCTTCCTCTACACCATGGTGCAGACCCACGCTCTGGCCAACTGTAACCTTTAGAGGTATAACTAACCCTAACCCTACAACTCAATCCTCTTCCTCTACACCATGGTGCAGACCCACGCTCTGGACAACTGTAACCTTGAGAGGTATAACTAACTCTAACCCTACAACTCAATCCTCTTCCTCTACACCATGGTGCAGACCCAGGCTCTGGCCAACTGTAACCTTGAGAGGTATAACTAACCCTAACCCTACAACTCAATCCTCTTCCTCTACACCATGGTGCAGACCCAGGCTCTGGCCAACTGTAACCTTGAGAGGTATAACTAACTCTAACCCTACAACTCAATCCTCTTCCTCTACACCATGGTGCAGACCCAGGCTCTGGCCAACTGTAACCTTGAGAGGTATAACTAACCCTAACCCTACAACTCAATCCTCTTCCTCTACACCATGGTGCAGACCCAGGCTCTGGCCAACTGTAACCTTGAGAGGTATAACTAACTCTAACCCTACAACTCAATCCTCTTCCTCTACACCATGGTGCAAACCCAGGCTCTGGACAACTTTAACACTTTAGCACTTGCATTTTAAGAAATCAATAAATCAACATGTCAATTTTCATAAAAACGTTGTCCTCTGAATTGTGTTGTTGCTGTTTGTAGATATGTGATTTAGTCTATCTCTATGTACAGTGTATGGTGTTTGGTGCAAAATTACTTGCCACATTGAGGCCATTAATTAGCGTTTTCTGAATGTGAAGGTTTGTCCGGACGCTGTACCCCATCACACTGTGTCTGGCCACCCTCAACTGCTGCCTAGACCCAGTGGTGTACTACTTTACATCTGAGTCCTTCCAGAAGAGTCTCACCACAGGGGGGAAGGGAGGGGTCCGGGCTGAGAGCATCCCCCGCAGCGACACACACCTGAGTAGTGAGGCAGAGACGCAGCAGGACACAGGGACACTGACCAGGGATGGGAGACCGTGGAGAGACACACGGGACTGGACAGTCACCAGGAGAGACTCACAAGAAGCATCTCTCACTAGAAACACCCAGGACGCATATGCTCTCGCCAGCAACGGGAAAGATATGGGAGTGAATGAGACTCAGTTCTGACACTACGGGTGAGAGAGAAATAAAAAGAGAGAGATGGAGAAAGAGAGCGAGAGGACAGTTCAGGATGGAGAAATCAGGTTTAAGTCTAAGCCCTAGTTCAAAGCCACTGTATCTCCGCTCCAAACAAAAAAATATGTCACTTTCTCTTTGGAAGAGCAGGGATTGAATGCCGTCTGAAACAATGCAGTGTGCCTCGTCAAAAAGTCTGATGATAGTTCGGGAGTCTCTGCCGCTCTTTCGGCATAGTGCGGGTGAAGCCTCTGTTTCCTGCAGCTCGCCTGAGCAGTTCTTCCATTGTCAGGAGAAATGGTAATGCATATTAATATATGTTAATTGCATGCAAATAAAGGTTGCTTTGCTACCACACCCACAATAGAAAGACAATCATGGTCTCAGATTTGCAGGTAGAGGACTTCCGTGAGATGTTGCTGTTATGTCTGAATTCAACACTTTACCAATGATGAAGTCTGTTACAGTGTTGAGATTGGTAGACTGGGTGAATAGGGTCAATATCAGGGGATATCTTTATCTTTGTATTTCTGGATAGCTGACTGGCTCGATTAGGTCATATGTAGCAACATTTGAAATTGTGTTTTTTACATTGGACAAAAGCAGAGACTCAGCTAGAAAATTGTACATTACACAATACAGTTGAGGAACAATGGGAAAGCCATTCTGCTTTGAAAATGTATATACTGAAGAGCTTTTCTTTGTCTCCGCCCATTCAGCAGCGTTCACACCATCTTAAGCCTTAGCCCAACCCATCTCTTTAAGAATTCACATGTGAGGCCATGTGCTAAACAGAGTGAATATGGTAGTGTACTAAACAACCAAAGATTAAGACTAAATAAAGGATGGTTTATATTACGTCTATCGACAGTTGTCGCAGTGACATCATGTACATTCTATTGATGTCCAGCATCAAAATTGTTGTTGTTATGAAAAAGTAAAAACATAAAAATGGCACGCTTTCATCAGCAGCCTGATGGTCCAAAATAGCATGACTGGTGTATTTTAACACCAATAAACCCATCAGTTTAAACATGAATTTAGGTTATCACAATCTAGCAAACCAGGCAACTAAAAGCAACTTTTAAAAAGATGTTTAGGATTGTTTCTAGCTTGGCTAGACAGTTCAAATAATGACCATATCACAACTCACAATGAGCTAATAACAGACAATAGCTTACAGTTGTGAGTGTGATGAAGTAAAAGCACAACATTCTTACCGTAGAATTTTAGAACTTGGACACTGCCTTGCTGGCCTAAGAGAGTCGCACGCTAATATGATTTTGGTGCAGATTTTGGTGCATGTTGTTTTTCACACTACCGTCTCTGGTAAATACATGCTATATCAAATAAATCAAAGTTTATTCATCACATGCACAGGATACATAAGGTGGTAACGGTACAGCGAAATGGTTACTTGCATAGTGGAGTCTATTGTTTTGGCATGTAACGTTAGATAGCTAGCTAGCTGAACCATAATCCCAATTTGTAACATCACTATCCTGCATGAATCTACAGGTAAATAAAGCTAACCAACTAGGTTCAATGTTAGCTAGCTAGCTATGCCATGGTTGCCCTTATGCCATGGTTGCCCTTAAACGCGGTACTCCAGAAAGTGGAGAGCCTTAGCAGTTCTTCGTGATAACTTTTTAAAAAAATCGGCCTCGAAAGAGTCCTGTATTGTTATTTTTCGTCACTACCTCCCCGAGTCGGGAGTGGGTGATTTGCGCGCCTGCTGCCTTCCTTGGATGTGGTAGCCGTTTCTCAGGCTCCCTCTCCGGAATCAAACCCTGATTCCCCGTTGCCCGTGGTCACCATGGTAGGCACAGAAAGTACCATTGAATATTGATAGGGCAGACATTCGAATGAGACGTCACCGAAGTTATCTAGAATCACCAAAGCGGCCGGGGCAACCGAGATTGGCCCGCATGGGTTTTGGGTCTGATAAATGCACGCATCCCCGGAGGTCAGCGCTCGTTGGCATGTATTAGCTCTAGAATTGCCACAGTTATCCAAGTAACGTTGGAGCGATCAAAGGAACAATAACTGATTTAATGAGCCATTTGCAGTTTCACTGTACCGACCGTGTGTACTTAGACTTGCATGGCTTAATCTTTGAGACAAGCATATGCTACTGGCAGGATCAACCAGGTAGCCACTCACAACATAGAGGTTGTACCTGGGCACACTAAGCAAAGAACAACCAGGGACCGGTCCTATCCCATTAGGGGAGGAGGCCCTGCTGCAATCCACCGTGCGCCCAGCGGGAGGCCCTGAACTGCCCATGGCCGAAGCCACAGGTGCCGGGGCGCCGCTCGAGAGGTCTCTTGTCTAGCTGGAGGGTCCAATCGGAACGCCATCAACCGGGCGAAAAGAACCACAACCTCGGCCAGACCGCTTGGGTCAGCCGGGTAGGTCCACTTTAAAGACAGGGTTTGAGAATATCTGACTCTGGCGCCGATGCGTTACGGGATGACCATCACCACATGCTTTGCAGCCTGGGTGTGTCACTCCCCGCACCGGAACACCAATGTAGTACCCTACTGCGGCCCTCTGTCAATGGGGACCGGCCTGAGTGTTTTATGGAAGGTGTAACATATTTTTGGAAATACGGATTAGTGTTGACATCAGTACAACTGGTAACCCCAAATTAAAAAACGATTCTAAATGCATTTACCTGGCTTCCTAACATGTATTCCGGGAAGTCATCAAATGAACTCTCTCGGACATTCGGTTTCCGTTTTATAAAATAATCAAATTTTGGTCATTTTTCCCACAAGAGCGCGAATGCAATCATATTGCAAATGTACAAAACATCACGAATCACGACGTGGCCTTATCTCCTAAACGGAAAATATTTTGAAGCCGAAACTTGGTGAGCATAGGTTTGGCACAATGGGCAGTTGGCCCCGAACAAGATGGCGTCTAGGCCTCAACGGTTTTTGAGTTATGGCCATTTTTCTGGGATTAAAGGTCCAAAATGAAAATAGAGCAATAATTTTTCCGCTTCACGTCAAAGTCAATTAACCTCCGGTGTCAATAAAAAAAGAACCAGCCATTTATCTATCGTCATTTAAGAGAAATCGTACAATGTCAAATTGATGATGTTCAAAAATAGTTTGTTTTTTTAAACAGTTACAGATCCAGTTGCAGCGTGTTCATACAAATCTTTTTAAAGTGTGCTTCGGAGCTCTGCGAGATTTCTGTGATTTTCTGTGATATTCTGAAATAACACACACTCACTAAACCCTCCGTAAATAAGTAAGTTCTTAACAGAAAGACTTAAAAATTCTATAATTGCCTACCCCAAGGAGGATATGTGTTCACTTTCAGCTTCCTGTGTAAACTGGAAGTGCCTTAAAATGGTGTCATAGGTGCTGCTTCCAAGGGTTAAAAAGGTCAGATCTTTTCAAAACTTCGTATGTGTGATTAGGCAACCCCCATGAACTGTAAGTCAGTCTTTTCACCCAACAGATGTCAAAGAAAAGCTCTCTCTCTCTCACACACACACACACACACACACAGCAAGGATGGAGTGACAAAGTGCGGTGCTTAAAGACACACAGAGCCTGCAATGGCATTTCCATATTCTCTAGGCCGTGCCGAGTTCAACGAGATGCCCCGCTTGACCGCTCGCTCGCTCTAAGTGCAGCGACCTTGAAAATAGTAGGCCCTAAATGTCATTTGCTTTTGGGTGACAGTGAGAGAACCGTTAGGGTGAGAAGCACAATTTGACCTCAGGTACGATCCTGAGGTCCTCCCGATCTGTGCAAGCCTAACCTTGACCGTGTGGCATTAACCCTTAACAGTAAAACAGGGTTTTTTGATCTCACAAATTACAATGACATCTCTCCCCATAGTAATACAATGCCTGCTCCTCTAAAGTAAACCTGAAGTCTATGTGGATTATGAATGCCTTATGAACCTGTCTTCAGTGACAGTCCATCAGGACACTATGAGGTCTACCTGTGTCGATCTAAGCTTCCTGAAGCAACCAGATGTGGTTAAAATCACCCTAAACATGTTTTTCCATACACAACCAGCAGTTTGTGATAAATAGTGCATTCAACCCTGTGTAAATCGGTCAGTTCTTAACGTAAACACTTAAACTCAGGATTCTGTAAAGGCATACCCCAATGAGGATATGTGTTTACTTTTAGCTTCCTGTGCCAAACGGAAGTGCCATATTTGGTGTCACAGGGGCTGTTTCGAAGGGTTAAAAAAGTCAGATCTTTCCAAAACTTCTTATGTGTGATTAGGCAACCCCCATGAACTGTAAATCAGTGATTTCTCCCATAAAATTTCAAATACAATCTAAATTACACACACACACAGCTTGGAAGGAGGGACGTATTGGGGTGCCTAGAGACAGACAGTGCCTGCAATAGTTAGCTTTGTTCGAGCTAAAAGAAAACCGTCTGACCTAAAGTTCTGAAACTTTAGAAACCTGTTCTAGACCTCAGGTCGATAGTGCGTGGTGAGTTACTTGGCTCTGGAAGGTTCTCGGACCGAGAAACAGCCTCGTACATTTGCAATAACTTCAATTAATTTATGCATCACGAAAATGACGACATTTAGAAATGTCCCAGATTCGCAAGACTAGGTACATTGCGACCGTCTCTGCCCATATAGACGGACCCCAACGTTTCTGTCCGATAGCTCATACAAGGACCCCGTAGCAAGGCATGGAAAAAAGTGGATTTTCAGCACCAATTAGGGTCTTGCTCGTGCACCAAATGACCTGTTGTTCCTTTACATTTAGGGATATGACAGGAGATGGGGTGGCTATTCTCGCTGGACTTCCCGCACACTCGACACATATAGATACCGACACCGCTGGATGCACCATTTCATTATTCCCCCAACGGTCCCAATTGGTCTTTCACATCGTTCGCATCTCCAGTCTCGGACGGGGAATGACACCAGCAGGGTGTTCCTCACAACCTTCTCTCCTGAGCAGCTGGCTGGGGTTCTTGCAACTACATGCGCTGGCTGTGGTGGCTGCACGACTTTACCATCCCCATCACACGATGTTGGGGTAGGTGTCTTTATTTTGCCGACACACTGAAGCGCCACCGAGCCCACGTCCCCCCTCGCTTCCGGGGCATCGGGGGGATCTGGGTCCGAGACCTGAGCCTTATCCTGTAAGGATATGTTTCCGCAAATCCACTTTTGCGAGGAGGAGATTTCTCCCCCTTAGGTCAAGTAGTCACTTGTACCCCGAGCGATCCCCCGCTCGGGGTTGTACACTTGTTTATTTCGCATGCAACGGCCAGTGACTAGGCAGAGTTTGGGAGATTTCTCTCCTTTCCACCACCCATACTTCGCCAGAGCGCCAGGCCATTAGGAGACAAAGGGTTTAAGAATAGGGAGGCTTCCGGGAGCGCCGATGAAGCAGTGGAGACATTAAACCCCCACCTACGCCGGGGCGCAGAGTGGTTGACTGGGTTCCCAGTGCCGCGCGAGGATACTGGGCGATACTCAAGCCGCTTATAAGATGTTAGACCAATTTGGGAAGTCCCGGTTCACCGGACACCCTCAGTCCCCTTCGGTAGCGGCCTCTCCACCCGCCCATAGGTGAGTCATGCAACCGTGGCAAATGGGGAAGGGGGATGGAGCCAGTCGGGCACATCCCAGGCAAGAGGAATGCAGGGAAGCGGGCTAAGACCGATGACACCCGCATTGAGAGAAGGGAGAGGCGGGAGGCGTGAGCCCCCTACCCTACCCAACCATAGCTGGTATGCTCCCCTAACTTGGACTTTAAGTTATTCTAACTCGTCCCTTAATAAAGCTCTGGGGCCTTGTTCAAAGGCCCTTATTATACCTTCTACCCGCTATCTATATCTTATACCTATACGGTCCTATAACTTGAGCCTTTAATTCTTGTACTCATCCCTTCCTGAGTTAGGGTCCTCACTAAGGGCCATAATACCTAAAGCCTTTCCTCTATATTCTCTTCCTCTTGCTAGTACTACCTCATGGCCCTTACCCTGGCCCTGAGCCTCCCGCCAAGGGGCGAAAGAGGCTAAGCCTTTTACAGAGATCTGCCTCCTCTCGCAGTTTACCCCCGCTTCCTCTACCTACCTCGGCCTACATTCTATTGTGGCATTCCTTCTAACTTACTCTCTTTGTCTTCCTCTCTTATTCCTTTAGTATAATCCCTGCCCCATGGGATGTAGTTAGGATTGGGTAGCGCCCTTCTTCGACCGTTCCTCCTACAGAGTTCGTAATTACCCCTCGAGTCCGGGGGTAAGGTCGAACACTCGGCAGAAATCACATCGCGTCATCACCCACCTTGGGTTCGCGATGCTTTGTTTTAATTAAACAGTCAGATTCCCCAGGTCCGCACCAGTTCTAAGTCAGCTGCTAGGTGCCGGCCGAGGCAACCCGCCGGAGACCCCGCGTAAACGAGGCCAACGAGCACCGTAGCTGGGGAGATCCGCGAGAAGGGCCCGGCACGCGTCCAGCGTCGCCGCTGCCAACCACCAACCCAACCCTCACCGATCCACCTTCGGAACGCGGACGGACACCACCCCAATGAACCCCCATAAGCAGCCCCTTGCGAGACCACAAACAAGAGCCCACGAGATGGACCGCAAAACGAACTTCCAGCAGTGGCGAGAGAAAGGAGGCCGCCAGCTTCTCTGGGATCGGTCGCGTTACCGCACTGGACGCCTCGCGGCACCCATCTCCGCCTCTCCGGATTCGGGGATCTGAACCCGACTCCCTTTCGATCAGTCGGAGGCCATCGTCCCTCTTGAACTCTCTCTTCAAAGTTATTTTCAACTTTCCCTTACGGTACTTGTAATCTATCGGTCTCGTGCCGGTATTTAGCCTTAGATGGAGTTTACCACCCGCTTTGGGCTGCATTCCCAAGCAACCCGACTCTGAAAAGATCGGACCCCGGTGCGACGGGGCCGTTACCGGCTTCACACCGTCCACGGGCTGAGCCTCGATCAGAAGGACTCAGGCCCCCGATCGACACTGGGCAAAGCGGTCTTCTATACACCACATAGATGAGCAGGTGTCCACATACTGTTGGTCATGTACAATGTACAGGGTTGTCATTACAATGTGAAAATGTATATCATAGATATAATGTTTCATAGCCATCTATCTGATCGAAAATGGCCTTAATTAGTCTCTTTCCGCGTCAAAATCATTTTAATCTGTTCAGGTGCCGAAAACCATTCTGCTCCTTCACATGAAGGTGACCTATCTGAGCATACATTTAAACGATATTCAGTGGTAGGCTACAAGGCACAGAAAGGCAAACATCTATAAAATTGAACCCAAGTTGCTATTTCCAAAGCAAATCCATACTTTTTAAGTGAGAGAGAGAGCGAGAAAGCGAGAGAGAGAGAGAGTCATGAGATAAAGCCTGAGCTTTAGGGATTAACATGGTCCTCATGGAGGTCAGTTGACTGTGATGATGACGCCTTTAGTAAGAGACCAGCTGAATGTTCCTTACCATTAGGGTTGAAATGAATGTCCTGACTCTTAGTGTAACGGTTTTCATCCTCCTTTTCTGAGAGGAGTAGGAAGGATCGGACCAATGCGCAGCGTGGTACGTGTCCATAATATAATTTTAATGAAATGTAATTGAACACAGAAAAGAACAGAATAAGAGAATAAATGGAAACCGACACAGTATGGAGCAAACACTGACAGGGAAAATAATCACCCACAACCAACATGGGGAAAACAGGCTACCTAAGTATGATTCTCAATCAGAGACAACGATCAACAGCTGCCTCTGATTGAGAACCATACCGGGCCTGTAACGCCTTTCCTCCTGGGAAGGAGAGGCGGACCAAAATGCAGCGTGGTTATAGTTCATGTTTTTTAATAAGAAAACTCAACATGAGCGTAATACAAAACAATAAACGTGGCAAAACCGAAACAGCCCTATCTGGTGCAACAAACACAAAGACAGGAAACAACCACCCACAAAACCCAACACAAAACAGGCTACCTAAATATGGTTCCCAATCAGAGACAATGACTAACACCTGCCTCTGATTGAGAACCATATCAGGCCCAAACACAGAAACAGACAAACTAGACATCCAACATAGAATGCCCACTCAGATCACACCCTGACCAAACAAAACATAGAGACATACAAAGCAAACTATGGTCAGGGTGTGACAAGGCCAAACACTGACAGGGAAAATAATCACCCACAACCAACATGGGGAAAACAGGCTACCTAAGTATGATTCTCAATCAGAGACAACGATCAACAGCTGCCTCTGATTGAGAACCATATCAGGTCAAACACAGAAATACAACATAGAAAAAAGAACATAGACCACCCACCCCAACTCACGCCCTGACCAAACTAAAAAAAAAAGACATAATGAAGGAACTAAGGTCAGAACGTGACACTTAGGGTTGTAATGAATGTTCCTGACTCTTAGAGTTGTAATGACTGTTCCTGAATCTTAGGGTAGTTATGAATGTTCCTGATTGTTAGGGTTGTAATGAATGTTCCTGACTGTTAGGGTTGTAATGAATGTTCCTGACTCTTAGGGTTGTAATGACTGTTCCTGACTGTTAGGGTTGTAATGAATGTTCCTGACGCTTAGGGTTGTAATGAATGTTCCTGACTCTTAGAGTTGTAATGACTGTTCCTGACTCTTGGGATTGTAATGAATGTTCCTGACGCTTAGAGTTGTAATGACTGTTCCAGACTGTTAGGGTTGTAATGAATGTTCCTGACGCTTAGGGTTGTAATGAATGTTCCTGACTCTTAGGGTTGTAATGAATGTTCCTGACTGTTAGGGTTGTAATGAATGTTCCTGACTGTTAAGGTTGTAATGAATGTTCCTGACTGTTAAGGTTGTAATGAATGTTCCTGACTGTTGGGGTTGTAATGAATGTTCCTGACTGTTAAGGTTGTAATGAATGTTCCTGATTGTTAAGGTTGTAATGAATGTTCCTGACTCTTAGGGTTGTAATGAATGTTCCTGACTGTTAGGGTTGTAATGAATGTTCCTGACTGCTAGGGTTGTAATGAATGTCCTGACTCTTAGGGTTGTAATGAATGTTCCTGACTGTTAGGGTTGTAATGAATGTTCCTGACTGTTAGGGTTGTAATGAATGTTCCTGACTGTTAGGGTTGCAATGAATGTTCCTGATTGTTAGGGTTGTAATGACTGTTCCTGACTGTTAGGGTTGTAATGAATGTTCCTGACTGTTAGGGTTGTAATGAATGTTCCTGATTGTTAGGGTTGTAATGAATGTTCCTGACTGTTAGGGTTGTAATGAATGTTCCTGACTCTTAGAGTTGTAATGAATGTTCCTGACTGTTAGGGTTGTAATGAATGTTCCTGACTCTTAGGGTTGTAATGAATGTCCTGACTCTTAGGGTTGTAATGAATGTTCCTGACTGTTGGGGTTGTAATGAATGTTCCTGACTGTTAAGGTTGTAATGAATGTTCCTGATTGTTAAGGTTGTAATGAATGTTCCTGACTGTTAGGGTTGTAATGAATGTTCCTGACTGTTAGGGTTGTAATGAATGTTCCTGACTGTTAGGGTTGTAATGAATGTTCCTGACTGTTAGGGTTGTAATGAATGTCCTGACTCTTAGGGTTGTAATGAATGTTCCTGACTCTTAGGGTTGTAATGAATGTTCCTGACTGTTAGGGTTGTAATGAATGTTCCTGACTGCTAGGGTTGTAATGAATGTTCCTGACTCTTAGGGTTGTAATGAATGTTCCTGACTGTTAGGGTTGTAATGAATGTTCCTGATTGTTAGGGTTGTAATGAATGTTCCTGACTCTTAGGGTTGTAATGAATGTTCCTGACTGTTAAGGTTGTAATGAATGTTCCTGACTCCTAGGGTTGTAATGAATGTTTCTGACTGTTAGGGTTGTAATGAATGTTCCTGACTGTTAGGGTTGTAATGAATGTCCTGACTCTTAGGGTTGTAATGAATATTCCTGACTGTTAGGGTTGTAATGAATGTTCCTGACTGTTAGGGTTGTAATGAATGTTCCTGACTCTTAGGGTTGTAATGAATGTTCCTGACTCTTAGGGTTGTAATGAATGTTCCTGACTGTTAGGGTTGTAATGAATGTTCCTGACTCTTAGAGTTGTAATGAATGTTCCTGACTGTTAGGGTTGTAATGAATGTTCCTGACTCTTAGGGTTGTAATGAATGTCCTGACTCTTAGGGTTGTAATGAATGTTCCTGACTCTTAGGGTTGTAATGAATGTTCCTGACTGTTAGGGTTGTAATGAATGTTCCTGACTGCTAGGGTTGTAATGAATGTCCTGACTCTTAGGGTTGTAATGAATGTTCCTGACTGTTAGGGTTGTAATGAATGTTCCTGACTGTTAGGGTTGTAATGAATGTTCCTGACTGTTAGGGTTGTAATGAATGTTCCTGATTGTTAGGGTTGTAATGAATGTTCCTGACTCTTAGGGTTGTAATGAATGTTCCTGACTGTTAGGGTTGTAATGAATGTTCCTGATTGTTAGGGTTGTAATGAATGTTCCTGACTCTTAGGGTTGTAATGAATGTTCCTGACTGTTAGGGTTGTAATGAATGTTCCTGACTGTTAGGGTTGTAATGAATGTTCCTGACTGTTAGGGTTGTAATGAATGTTCCTGATTGTTAGGGTTGTAATGAATGTTCCTGACTCTTAGGGTTGTAATGAATGTTCCTGACTGTTAGGGTTGTAATGAATGTTCCTGATTGTTAGGGTTGTAATGAATGTTCCTGACTCTTAGGGTTGTAATGAATGTTCCTGACTGTTAAGGTTGTAATGAATGTTCCTGACTCCTAGGGTTGTAATGAATGTTTCTGACTGTTAGGGTTGTAATGAATGTTCCTGACTGTTAGGGTTGTAATGAATGTCCTGACTCTTAGGGTTGTAATGAATATTCCTGACTGTTAGGGTTGTAATGAATGTTCCTGACTGTTAGGGTTGTAATGAATGTTCCTGACTCTTAGGGTTGTAATGAATGTTCCTGACTCTTAGGGTTGTAATGAATGTTCCTGACTGTTAGGGTTGTAATGAATGTTCCTGACTCTTAGAGTTGTAATGAATGTTCCTGACTGTTAGGGTTGTAATGAATGTTCCTGACTCTTAGGGTTGTAATGAATGTCCTGACTCTTAGGGTTGTAATGAATGTTCCTGACTCTTAGGGTTGTAATGAATGTTCCTGACTGTTAGGGTTGTAATGAATGTTCCTGACTGTTAGGGTTGTAATGAATGTTCCTGATTGTTAGGGTTGTAATGAATGTTCCTGACTCTTAGGGTTGTAATGAATGTTCCTGACTGTTAGGGTTGTAATGAATGTTCCTGATTGTTAGGGTTGTAATGAATGTTCCTGACTCTTAGGGTTGTAATGAATGTTCCTGACTGTTAGGATTGTAATGAATGTTCCTGACTGTTAGGGTTGTAATGAATGTTCCTGACTGTTAGGGTTGTAATGAATGTTCCTGATTGTTAGGGTTGTAATGAATGTTCCTGACTCTTAGGGTTGTAAAGAATGTTCCTGACTGTTAGGGTTGTAATGAATGTTCCTGATTGTTAGGGTTGTAATGAATGTTCCTGACTCTTAGGGTTGTAATGAATGTTCCTGACTGTTAAGGTTGTATAGAATGTTCCTGACTCCTAGGGTTGTAATGAATGTTTCTGACTGTTAGGGTTGTAATGAATGTTCCTGACTGTTAGGGTTGTAATGAATGTCCTGACTCTTAGGGTTGTAATGAATATTCCTGACTGTTAGGGTTGTAATGAATGTTCCTGACTGTTAGGGTTGTAATGAATGTTCCTGACTCTTAGGGTTGTAATGAATGTTCCTGACTCTTAGGGTTGTAATGAATGTTCCTGACTGTTAGGGTTGTAATGAATGTTCCTGACTCTTAGAGTTGTAATGAATGTTCCTGACTGTTAGGGTTGTAATGAATGTTCCTGACTCTTAGGGTTGTAATGAATGTCCTGACTCTTAGGGTTGTAATGAATGTTCCTGACTCTTAGGGTTGTAATGAATGTTCCTGACTGTTAGGGTTGTAATGAATGTTCCTGACTGTTAGGGTTGTAATGAATGTTCCTGATTGTTAGGGTTGTAATGAATGTTCCTGACTCTTAGGGTTGTAATGAATGTCCTGACTCTTAGGGTTGTAATGAATGTTCCTGACTGTTAGGGTTGTAATGAATGTTCCTGACTGTTAGGGTTGTAATGAATGTTCCTGACTGTTAGGGTTGTAATGAATGTCCTGACTCTTAGGGTTGTAATGAATGTTCCTGACTCTTAGGGTTGTAATGAATCTCCCCAGACTCAGGTAGATTGCCTTTAAAAGCCACCAAAGATATAACCTGACTCTAATGTCTATAATAAACCAGTTCTACGTGTAACATCTTTAATCTGAAGGTTCTGTAGAGTAATTTTAATCCGTAGGCCTCTGTGTCACAACTATAATCTGAAGGTTCTGTAGAGTTATTTTAATCCGTAGGCCTCTGTGTCACAACTATAATCTGAAGGTTCTGTAGAGTTGTTTTAAACCGTAGGCCTCTGTGTTACAACTATAATCTGAAGGTTCTGTAGAGTTATTTTAATCTGTAGGCCTCTGTGTCACAACTATAATCTGAAGGTTCTGTAGAGTTATTTTAATCTGTAGGCCTCTGTGTCACAACTATAATCTGAAGGTTCTGTAGAGTTATTTTAAACCGTAGGCCTCTGTGTTACAACTATAATCTGAAGGTTCTGTAGAGTTATTTTAATCTGTAGGCCTCTGTTTCACAACTATAATCTGAAGGTTCTGTAGAGTTATTTTAATCTGTAGGCCTCTGTGTTACAACTATAATCTGAAGGTTCTGTAGAGTTATTTTAATCTGTAGGCCTCTGTTTCACAACTATAATCTGAAGGTTCTGTAGAGTTATTTTAATCCGTAGGCCTCTGTGTCACAACTATAATCTGAAGGTTCTGTAGAGTTATTTTAATCCATAGGCCTCTGTGTCACAACTATAATCTGAAGGTTCTGTAGAGTTATTTTAATCTGTAGGCCTCTGTGTCACAACTATAATCTGAAGGTTCTGTAGAGTTATTTTAAACCGTAGGCCTCTGTGTTACAACTATAATCTGAAGGTTCTGTAGAGTTATTTTAAACCGTAGGCTTCTGTCTCAACTATAGAGATATTTTATTGACATTCAGAATCAAAATCTCAGAGGCAATGATGTTATTTAATAAAGATACAATTTATTATAAAAGTAAGGAAAACTACAGTATAAAGGACAAAATAATCAGTGACAGATTATGGCAAAATAGTAAGCAATTATTAAGTAGTTAGCAAGGGGAAGAGAGAGGGGAAAGGAGAAGATAGTTTATTTTAACAAGGATAGGACAAGCAATGATTTCACAAAGATTTTAAACGAGACAAAGCAAAGGAATTTAAGAGAGACAGCCTTGACAGTTTTGAGGTGAACACAATTTTGCACGCTCACAACAAAAGGGATTAAAGGAGTGAGAAAAGGCCCAAAGCGATTAAAGGAGTGAGAAAATACCCAATAGGGATTAAAGGAGTGAGAAAATGTCCACTTGGGATTAAAGGTGTGAGATAAGGTCCACTTGAGATTAAAGGAGTGAGAAAATACCAAATAGGGGTTAAAGGAGTGAGAAAAGGTCCACTTGTGATTAAAGGTGTGAGAAAAGGTCCACTTGAGATTAGAGGAGTGAGAAAAGGCCCAAAGCGATCAAAGGAGTGAGAAAAGGTCCACTTGGGATTAAAGGAGTGAGAAAAGGCCCAAAGCGGTTAAAGGAGTGAGAAAAGGTCCACTAGGGATTAAAGGAGTAAAACTAGGCTCAACGGGGTTAAAGGTTTGAGAAAAGTCCCAACAGGGATTAAAGGAGTGAGAAAAGACCCAACAGTGATTAAAAGAGTGAGAATAGACCCAACAGGGATTACATTAGCGAGAAAAGGTCGCCTAGGGATTAAAGGAGTGAGAAAAGGTCCACTAGGGATTAAAGGAGTGAGTAAAGGTCCAACAGGAATTAAAGGAGTGAGAAAAGACCCAGCAGTGATTAAAGGAGTGAGAATCGACCCAACAGGGATTACATTAGTGAGAAAAGGTCGCCTAGGGATTAAAGGAGTGAGAAAAGGTTGCCTAGGGATTAAAAGAGTGAGAAAAGGTCCACTAGGGATTAAAGGAGTGAGTAAAGGTCCAACATGAATTAAAGGAGTGAGAAAAGACCCAACAGGGATTACAGGATTGTGAAAATAACCAATAGGGATTAAAGGAGTGAGAAAAGACCCAATAGGTTATTACAGGAGTGAGAAAAGGACCAATACGAATTAAAGGAGTGAGAAAAGGCCCAAAGCGATTAAAGGAGTGAGAAAAGGTCCACTTCGGATTAAAGGAGTGAGAAAATGCCCAATAGGGATTAAAGGAGTGAGAAAAGGCCCAATAGTGATTAAAGGAGTGAGAAAATGTCCACTTGGGATTAAAGGTGTGAGATAAGGTCCACTTGAGATTAAAGGAGTGAGAAAATACCAAATAGGGGTTAAAGGAGTGAGAAAAGGCCCAAAGCAATTAAAGGAGTGAGGAAAGGTCAATTTGGGATAAAGGTGTGAGATAAGGTCCACTTGAGATTAAAGGAGTGAGAAAATACCCAATAGGGGTTAAAGGAGAGAGGAAAGGTCCTCTTGCAATTAAAGGTGTGAGATAAAGTCCACTTGAGATTGAAGGAGTGAGAAAATACCCAATAGGGATTAAAGGAGTGAGAAAAGGCCCAAAGCCATTAAAGGAGTGAGAGAAGGTCCACTTGGGATTAAAGGAGTGAGAAAATACCCAACAGGGATTACATGAGTGAGAAAAGGTCCACTAGGGATTAAAGGAGTGAGAAAAGGCCTAATACGGATTAAAGGAGTGAGACAATGTCCAATATGGATTAAAGTAGTGATTAAAGCCCCCACTAGGGATTAGTAAAACAAGGCTCAATGGGGTTTAAGGTTTGAGAAAAGTCCCAACAGGGATTAAAGGAGTGAGAAAAGACCCAACAGTGATTAAAGGAGTGAGAATAGACCCAACAGGGATTACATTAGTGAGAAAAGGTAGCCTAGGGATTAAAGGAGTGAGTAAAGGTCCAACAGGAATTAAAGGAGTGAGAAAAGACCCAATAGAAATTACAGGATTGAGAAAAGGACCAATACGGATTAAAGTAGTGAGAAAAGACCCAATAGGGATTCAAGTAGTGATAAAAGGACCAATAGGGATTAAAGGAGTAAGAAAAGGCCAAATAGGGATTAAAGGAGTGAGAAAAGACCCATTAGGGGTTAAAGGAGTGAGAAAAGGTCCACTTGGGATTAAAGGTGTGAGATAAGGTCCACTTGAGATTAAAGGAGTGAGAAAAGGCCCAAAGCGATTAAAGGAGTGAGAAAAGGTCCACTTGGGATTAAAGGAGTGAGAAAAGGCCAATAGTGATTAAAGGAGTGAGGAAAGGTCCACTAGTGATTAAAAGAGTGAGAAAATGCCCAATAGGGATTAAAAGAGTGAGAAAGGGCCCAATAGTGATTAAAGGAGTGAGAAAGGGGCGTAAGCAATTAAAGGAGTGAGAAAAGGTCCACTTGGGATTAAAGGAGTGAGAAAATGCCCAATAGGGATTAAAGGAGTGAGAAAAGGCCCAAAGCAATTAAAGGAGTGAGGAAAGGTCAATTTGGGATAAACGTGTGAGATAAGGTCCACTTGAGATTAAAGGAGTGAGAAAATACCCAATAGGGGTTAAAGGAGTGAGGAAAGGTCCACTTGGGATTAAAGGTGTGAGATAAAGTCCACTTGAGATTGAAGGAGTGAGAAAATACCCAATAGTGATTAAAGGAGTGAGAAAAGGCCCAAAGCGATTAAAGGAGTGAGAAAAGGTCCACTTGGGATTAAAGGAGTGAGAAAAGGCCCAATAGGGATTAAAGAAGTGAGCAAATACCCATTAGGGGTTAAAGGAGTGAGAAAAGGTCCACTTGGGATTAAAGGTGTGAGATAAGGTCCACTTGAGATTAAAGGAGTAAGAAAAGGCCCAAAGCGATTAAAGGAGTGAGAAAATGCCCAATGGGGATTAAAAGAGTGAGAAAAGGCCCAATAGTGATTAAAGGAGTGAGAAAGGGGCGTAAGCAATTAAAGGAGTGAGAAAAGGTCCACTTGGGATTAAAGGAGTGATAAAATGCCCAATAGGGATTAAAGGAGTGAGTAAAGGTCCAACAGGAATTAAAGGAGTGAGAAAAGACCCAATAGAGATTACAGGATTGAGAAAAGGACCAATACGGATTAAAGTAATGAGAAAAGACCCAATAGGGATTCAAGTAGTGATAAAAGGACCAATAGGGATTAAAGGAGTAAGAAAAGGCCCAATAGGGATTAAATGAGTGAGAAAAGACCCATTAGGGGTTAAAGGAGTGAGAAAAGGTCCACTTGGGATTAAAGGTGTGAGATAAGGTCCACTTGAGATTAAAGGAGTGAGAAAAGGCCCAAAGCGATTAAAGGAGTGAGAAAAGGTCCACTTGGGATTAAAGGAGTGAGAAAAGGCCCAATAGTGATTAAAGGAGTGAGGAAAGGTCCACTAGTGATTAAAGGAGTGAGAAAATGCCCAATAGGGATTAAAAGAGTGAGAAAAGGCCCAATAGTGATTAAAGGAGTGAGAAAGGGGCGTAAGCAATTAAAGGAGTGAGAAAAGGTCCACTTGGGATTAAAGGAGTGAGAAAATGCCCAATAGGGATTAAAGGAGTGAGAAAAGGCCCAAAGCAATTAAAGGAGTGAGGAAAGGTCAATTTGGGATAAACGTGTGAGATAAGGTCCACTTGAGATTAAAGGAGTGAGAAAATACCCAATAGGGGTTAAAGGAGTGAGGAAAGGTAAACTTGGGATTAAAGGTGTGAGATAAAGTCCACTTGAGATTGAAGGAGTGAGAAAATACCCAATAGTGATTAAAGGAGTGAGAAAAGGCCCAAAGCGATTAAAGGAGTGAGAAAAGGTCCACTTGGGATTAAAGGAGTGAGAAAAGGCCCAATAGGGATTAAAGAAGTGAGCAAATACCCATTAGGGGTTAAAGGAGTGAGAAAAGGTCCACTTGGGATTAAAGGTGTGAGATAAGGTCCACTTGAGATTAAAGGAGTGAGAAAAGGCCCAAAGCGATTAAAGGATTTAGAAAAGGTCCACTTGGGATTAAAGGAGTGAGAAAAGGCCCAATAGTGATTAAAGGAGTGAGGAAAGGTCCACTAGTGATTAAAGGAGTGAGAAAATGCCCAATAGGGATTAAAAGAGTGAGAAAAGGCCCAATAGTGATTAAAGGAGTGAGAAAGGGGCGTGAGCAATTAAAGGAGTGAGAAAAGGTCCACTTGGGATTAAAGGAGTGAGAAAATGCCCAATAGGGATTAAAGGAGTGAGAAAAGGCCCAAAGCAATTAAAGGAGTGAGGAAAGGTCAATTTGGGATAAACGTGTGAGATAAGGTCCACTTGAGATTAAAGGAGTGAGAAAATACCCAATAGGGGTTAAAGGAGTGAGGAAAGGTAAACTTGGGATTAAAGGTGTGAGATAAAGTCCACTTGAGATTGAAGGAGTGAGAAAATACCCAATAGTGATTAAAGGAGTGAGAAAAGGCCCAAAGCGATTAAAGGAGTGAGAAAAGGTCCACTTGGGATTAAAGGAGTGAGAAAAGGCCCAATAGGGATTAAAGAAGTGAGCAAATACCCATTAGGGGTTAAAGGAGTGAGAAAAGGTCCACTTGGGATTAAAGGTGTGAGATAAGGTCCACTTGAGATTAAAGGAGTGAGAAAAGGCCCAAAGCGATTAAAGGATTTAGAAAAGGTCCACTTGGGATTAAAGGAGTGAGAAAAGGCCCAATAGTGATTAAAGGAGTGAGGAAAGGTCCACTAGTGATTAAAGGAGTGAGAAAATGCCCAATAGGGATTAAAAGAGTGAGAAAATGCCCAATAGTGATTAAAGGAGTGAGAAAGGGGCGTGAGCAATTAAATGAGTGAGAAAAGGTCCACTTGGGATTAAAGGAGTGAGAAAATGCCCAATAGGGATTAAAGGAGTGAGAAAAGGCCCAAAGCAATTAAAGGAGTGAGGAAAGGTCAATTTGGGATAAACGTGTGAGATAAGGTCCACTTGAGATTAAAGGAGTGAGAAAATACCCAATAGGGGTTAAAGGAGTGAGGAAAGGTCCACTTGGGATTAAAGGTGTGAGATAAAGTCCACTTGAGATTGAAGGAGTGAGAAAATACCCAATAGTGATTAAAGGAGTGAGAAAAGGCCCAAAGCGATTAAAGGAGTGAGAAAAGGTCCACTTGGGATTAAAGGAGTGAGAAAATACCCAACAGGGATTACATGAGTGAGAAAAGGTCCACTAGGGATTAAAGGAGTGAGAAAAGGCCTAATACGGATTAAAGGAGTGAGACAATGTCCAATATGGATTAAAGTAGTGATTAAAGCCCCCACTAGGGATTAGTAAAACAAGGCTCAATGGGGTTTAAGGTTTGAGAAAAGTCCCAACAGGGATTAAAGGAGTGAGAAAAGACCCAACAGTGATTAAAGGAGTGAGAATAGACCCAACAGGGATTACATTAGTGAGAAAAGGTCCACTAGGGATTAAAGGAGTGAGTAAAGGTCCAACAGGAATTAAAGGAGTGAGAAAAGACCCAATAGGGATTACAAGATTGAGAAAAGGACCAATACGGATTAAAGTAGTGAGAAAAGACCCAATAGGGATTAAAGTAATGATAAAATGACCAATGGGGATTAAAGGAGTGAGAAAAGACCCAACAGTGATTAAAGGAGTGAGAATAGAGCCAACAGGGATTACATTAGTGAGAAAAGGTTGCCTAGGGATTAAAGGAGTGAGAAAAGGTCGCCTAAGGATTAAAAGAGTGAGAAAAGATCCACTAGGGATTAAAGGAGTGATTAAAGGTCCAACAGGAATTAAAGGAGTGAGAAAAGACCCAACAGGGTAAAAGTTTTGAGAAAAGGCCCAACGGGGATGAACCTTTCTAGCGGAACCCCTCGACAATATATTCCGCGGAAAAGGCAGAGCGCGAAATTCAAAAATATTTTTTTGAAATATGGAATTTACACACATTAACATGTCCAATACATCAAATGAAAGATACACATCTTGTTAATCTACCCATCATGTTCGATTTCAAAAATGCTTTACAGCTAAAGCACAACATATGATTATGTTAGGTCATAGCCAAGTCGAAAAAACACAGCCATTTTTCCAAAGATAGGAGTCACTAAAAGCAGAAATATAGATCAAATTAATCACTAACCTTTGATGATCTTTATCAGTCGACACTCATAGGACATCATGTTTCACAATACATGTATGTTTTGTTCGATAATGTGCATATTTATATCCAAAAATATCAGTTTATACTGGCGCCTTACGTGCAGTAATATTTTGATTCCAAAACATCTGGTGATTTTGCAGAAATACTCATAATAAACATTGCGAAAAAGATACAAGTGTTATTCACAGAATTAAAGATAGACTTCTCCTTAATGCAACCGCTATGTCAGATTTCAAAAAAACTTTAGGGTAAAAACATAATTTGAGAACGGAGCTCAGAACCCAAAACAGCCAGAGGAATATCCGCCATTTTGGAATCAACTAAGCTAGAAACAACACCATAAATATTCACTTACTTCTGATGATCTTCAGAAGGCACTCCCAGGAATTCCAGTTCGACAATAAATGACTGACTTGCTCCATAAAATTCCATCATTTATGTCCAAATATCCACATGTTGTTAGCGTGTTCAGCCCAGTAATCCATCTTCATGAGGCGTAGGCACTTCATCCAGACAAAAACTTGAAATGTTCCATTACAGTCCTTTAGAAACATGTCAAACGATGTATGGAATCAATCTTTAGGATGTTTTTAACATAAAACATCAATAATGTTCCAACCAGAGAATTCCTTTGTCTTCAGAAAAGCACTTTAACGAGAAGTAACTCTGTCGGGAGCGCGTGTCATGAGACCAAGGCTCTCTGCCACTGACTCAAAGAGCTCTTATGAGCCCCTCCTTTATAGTATCATCCTCAAACCAGTTTCTAAAGACGCTTGACATCTAGTGGAAGCCCTGGGAAGTGTAACCTCATCCATATCTCAATGTGTATTCGGTAGGCCAAGATTTGAAAAACTACAAACCTCAGATGTCCCACTTCCTGGTTTAGAAACTTGAATGAGGCTTCTACTGTGTTGTGGAGCCGGATGGAAGCTCTTTAAGTCAGTGGTCAGAGAGCCAGGTCCTGGTCATGGGCATTTCATACGATAGTGACCTGTGTTCCATGGCTTCTCTACAGACATTCTCCGGTTGGAACTTTATTGAATATTTATGATAACAACATCCTAAAGATTGATTCGACCTGTAATATAACTTTTTGAAGTTTTCGTCTGACGTTCGGATGGACCTGCACGAACGTTTGGATTTGTGTACTCAACACGCTAACAAAAGTAGCTACTTGGACATAAATAATGGACATTATCGAACAAATCAAGCATTTATTGTGGAACTAGGATTCCTGGGAGTGCATTCTGATGAAGATCGTCAAAGGGAATATTTATAATGTGATTTCTGATTTCTGTTGACTCCAACATGGCGGATAATTGTATTTATTTTCTGAGCGCCGTCTCAAATTATTGCATGGTTTGCTTTTTCCGCAAAGTTAAAAAAAAATCTGACAACAGTTGCATTAAGGAGAGGTATATCTATATTTCCAAGTCTAATAATTGTATTTATTGACATTTATAATGACTATTTCTGTAAAATTATGTGGATCTCTGCAATATCATCAGGATGTTTTTGGAACTAGTGAACGTAACGCGCCGATGTATACTGAGATTTTTGTTATATAAATATGAACTTTATCAAACAAAACATACATGTATTGTGTAACATGAAGTCCTATGAGTGTCATCTGATGAAGATCATCAAAGGTTAGTGATTAATTTTATCTCTATTTGTGCTTTTTATGACTCCTCTCTTTGGCTGGAAAAATGGCTGGGTTTTTCTGTGGCTTGGTGGTGACCTAACATAATCGTTTGTGGTGCTTTCGCTGTAAAGCCAATTTGAAATCGAACACTGTGGTGGGATTAACAACAAGATTACCTTTAAAACGGTATAAAATACATGTATGTTTGAGGAGTTTATTTATGAGATTTCTGTTGTTTTGAATTTGGCGCCCTGCACTTTCACTGGCTGTTGTCCCGCTAACGGGATTTCAGCCCTATGAAGTTTTAAAGAACGGAACACTAGTCACTTCAATAAGTTTTACATATCTGGCATGACTCATCTCATATGTATATACTGTATTCTATACTATTCTACAGATTCTTAGTCACTTAATAATGTTTACATATCTTGCATTACTCCTCTCATATCTATTTACCGTTTTCTATACTATGCTACGGTATCTCATTAGCTTAATAATGTTTACATATCTGGCATTACTCATCTCGTATGTATATATTGCGTTCTATACTATTCTACTGTATCTTAGTTCGTTCCGCACTGACATCGCTTGTCCATGTTTATATAGTCTTAATTTAATTAATTCCTACTTAGATTTGTGTGTATTGGAAATAGGTTGTGTAATTTGTTAGATATTACTTGTTAGATATTACTGCACTGTCAGAACTAGAAGCACAAGCATTTCGCTACACCCGCAATAATATCCACTAATCATGTCTATGTGACAAATAAAATTTGATTTGATTCACCGTCTCTACCAACCCACAGTCTCTACCCTTCCACCCACAGGCTCTACCCTTCCACCATGTCTCTACCCCTCCACCATGTCTCTACCCATCCACCCACTGTCGCTACCCCTCCAGACACAGTCTCTACCTCTCCACCATGTCTCTACCCCTCCACCATGTCTCTACCCCTCCACCATGTCTCTACCCCTCCACCATGTCTCTACCCATCCACCCACTGTCGCTACCCCTCCAGACACAGTCTCTACCTCTCCACCATGTCTCTACCCCTCCACCATGTCTCTACCCCTCCACCATGTCTCTACCCCTCCACCATGTCTCTACCCCTCCATCCACAGTCTCCACCCTCCATCCACAGTCTCCACCCCTTCACCATGTCTCTACCCTTCCACCATGTCTCTACCCCTCCATCCACAGTCTCGACCCCACCACCTTGTCTCTACCCTTCCACCATGTCTCTACCCCTCCATCCACAGTCTCCACCCCTCCACCCAGTCCCCACCACTCCACCCAGTCTCTACCCTTCCACCCAGTCTCTACCCTTCCACCCAGTCTCTAGCCTTCCACCCAGCCTCCACCCCTCCACCCAGTCTCTACCCCTCCACCCAGTCTCCACCACTCCACCCACAGCCTCCACCCCTCCACCCAGTCTCTAACCCTCCACCAAGTCTCTACCACTCCACCCACATTATCCACTCTTCCACCCAGTCTCTACCCCTCTACCCCTCCACCAAGTCTTTACCCATCCACCCACTGTCGCTACCCCTCCACCCACAGTCTCTATCTCTATACTCAGTCTCTACCCCTCCACCCACAGTCTCTACCTCCCCACCCAGCCTCCACCCCTCCAACCAGACTCTAACCTTCCACCCAGTCTCCACCCCTCCACCCAGTCTCCACCCCTCCACCCAGTCTCTACCCCTCCACCTAGAGCCTCTACTCCTCCACCCAGTCTCTACCACTCCACCCAGTCTCTACCACTCCACCCACGTTATCCACTCCTCCACCCCGTCTCTACCCTTCCACCCAGCCTCCACCCTTCCAACCAGACTCTAACCTTCCACCCAGTCTCCACCCCTCCACCCAGTCTCCACCCCTCCACCCAGTCTCTACCCCTCCACCCAGAGCCTCCACCCCTCCAACCAGACTCTAACCTTCCACCCAGTCTCCACCCCTCCACTCAGTCTCCACCCCTCCACCCAGTCTCTACCCCTCCACCCAGAGCCTTTACCCCTCCACCCAGTCTCTACCACTCCACCCAGTCTCTACCACTCCACCCACATTATCCACTCCTCCACCCCGTCTCTACCCTTCCACCCAGTCTCTACCACTCCACCCACATTATCCACTCCTCCACCACAGTCTCTACCCCTCCACCATGTCTCTACCCCTCCACCCAGAGCCTCCACCCAGTCTCTACCACTCCACCCACATTATACACTCTCCACCCAGTCTCTACCCCTCCACATGCACGCACACAAACATTCCATTACATGACAACCAGCTTTTTTGTTGTTGTCTGTGACACACACACACAAGGGGGGGCACCAACTCCCCCAAAACAATAATAACAGTTTTGTTAATTGTTTAGGGTTGGGGTGCTCCAGGAGGTTTTGGGTTGGGGTCCCCACCAGAGATGTTGGGTTGGGGTCCCCCACGGGGGTATTGGGTTGGGGGCCCTCCAGGGGTTTTGGGTTGGGAGGTCGGAGGTCGAGCCCTCCTGATAGCATATGAACACGTCATAAAAGATTATAAAAAAAAAAAATGTGTAACAGGAAATTAGCTTTACAAGTGTAAAGTGTTCTCTCATGGCAAAATGTGTAGAATAGCAGGGAATTAGCTCAAGGATTCTTGGAAGTCGGGACAATCCTTGTCCGGCAGGGAAAGTTTATTTTTATAGTTTAAAAAAATTATTTTGTTGCATTGTTTAAAAACTTGAAATATTATTAATTTCAATGTCAGCTCTATGCCTTGAAATTCCCTGGTCCGGAGCAAAGGACACCAACTTCACATTCTCCAAAAAAGTTTTTACATTTTAAAAATTAAATAATGGAAATGAACTGAAAAATTATCGTAAGTTAGCCCTCAGTGACTAAAATAATATTTCTGTCTGTGATTCCTAAAAGAAGATATAGGATATATCATGACCCCTCATCACATGTAAGGCAACATTAATTTACGGCTTAATTTTTATTGCTCAAATCTTGCAGGGGGGAAACGCCAAGTGTGTGTGTACTATCAGTAGAGGCAGGGCCCCATTCAGGATGACTGCTAGTCCCAGTAGAGTTGGGTGTGTAGCAGGGGCAACAGCTGTGCTGTTAGAGTTACAAAGTGGCGGTGGGTTTGGCAGTTTTGATGTGCTGTGAATTTTACAATGGCTTTTCTCCTGTTCCTAAATCCTTGGCCAAAAGATGGCTGGTGTGTAAACCCTTGGCTACAGTGAAAACACAACACTCCTTCTATTGATGGATTATAATGTAGCCAGAGGAAATCGCAAAACCATCTTTCTTGAAATGTCAACACTCTGTTGGCAAGAGTTTGCGGTTCTATAAATTGTGGGTGTGGCTGATACGGTTTTGTGCCATCACTGACTTAACTGTGCCACTGTCCTCTATACTGGTGCTGCTGGCAACAAGGTTGACACCTGGTCCTGCTGTGGCAGTGACACTGTCCTCTTTCCCAGTCAAAGCTCATTTTCTTCAGAGTTGTTGTTGTCTTGAACTCACTGAAGTCTGAGATTTCCCAGTTCCGAGTTTCCAGTTGTTTTGAGCATGGCAGAAGTCATGCTGGATTGTTGAATGTTGGATGTTTATCATTTTAAGCTTGGAAAAGCACCTGGGTGTCCAGCGGCAAGGGATGTGTGCACCCAGGTCAATAGCACATCACTTACCTCCGTGGGAACATAGGTGTGCTCCGGAGGACAAGTAGCAGGGGCATGCCCGCGTCTATGTTCCAAAGCACAGGGGCAAACATGAAAACAGGAAACCAATACTACCTAATGGGTGATACAACAGAGTTCTAGATAAAGGGGAAGTAATCAGGGTAGTGATGGAGTCCAGGTGTGCGTAATGATGGGTTGTCAGGACCGATGGGTAGTAGACCGGCGACGTCGAGCGGGACTAGATGTGAGAACTTCCAATGCAGTCATAGTCAGTGATCTAATAACTGATCATAATACTGATGTGATTGACTTGACTGAAACATGACTGAAGCTTGATGAATTTACTGTGTTAAATGAGGCCTCTCTTCCTCCTTACACTAGTGACCATTTCCCCTGCGCATCCTGTAAAGGCGGAGGTGTTCCTAGCATTTATGACAGAAAATTTCAATAAAAAAACTGTGTTTTTATTTTTTGAGCTTCTAGTCATGAAATCTATACAACTCAATCACTTTTTATAGCTACTGTTAACAGGCCTCCTGGGCCATTTACAACATTCCTCACTGAATTCCCTGAATTCTTATCGGACATGGTAGTCATGGCAGATAATATTCCAATGTTTGATTACTTCAATAATTCACATGGAAAAGTCCACAGACCCACTCCAAAAGGCTTTCGGAGCCATCATTGACTCAGTGGGTTTTGTCCAGCATGTCTCCGAGCCTACTCACTGTCGCAGTCATACCATGGATCTAGTTTGGTACTTTCAATGACATTGAAGTACAAAAAACGGTTAACCATCTGAGGATCTAAATTTAAACATGCGTAATACCCTTATTTTTTACTCTTTTTGTACATAATGTTTCTGCTATCGTCTCTTATGACCGAACATAACTTCTAGAGATCAGGACTGCGAATACTCACCTCGCACTTGCAGAATCCTTTTTCTTCTTTCACAACTTTGACGAGCCGGAGGATATACGGCTCCCTCGGGAACAGTCCCGACCCCAGTGATCTGCATGAAGAGGAGGTGGAGAAAGAGAGGCCGGAGAGCGGGCTGCCTTCTGAGAAGTCGGAGGTGATCGAATAAACCCCCACTTCCCAAATTCTGCTAGCAAACATGCAATCTTTGGACAATAAAATGGACGAGTTAGAGGGAAGATAAAACTACCAACGGGACATTTAAAACTGTAACATCTTATGCTTCATGGAGTTGTGGCTGAACAACGACAATATCAACATACAGCTGGCTGGTTATACATTGTACCGGCAGGATAGAACAGGGCGTCTGGTAAGACAAGGTATTTGGTATTTTTGGTGTATTATTAGGATTCCCATTAGCTGCTGCAAAATCCTGGGGTTCTCACAAAACATGATGCATAATACAGAACATCAACATACAAGAAAAGCTCAAAGACAGAAGTACATTCATTGTAAAAAGGCACAAGTAGCCTACATATCAATACATAGACACAAACTATCTGGGTCCAATAGGGGAGAAGCGTTGTGCCGTGAGGTGTTGCTTCATCTGTTTTAGGGGAGAAGCGTTGTGCCGTGAGGTGTTGCTTTATCTGTTTTAGGGGAGAAGCGTTGTGCCGTGAGGTGTTGCTTTATCTGTTTTAGGGTAGAAGCGTTGTGCCGTGAGGTGTTGCTTTATCTGTTTTAGGGTAGAAGCGTTGTGCCGTGAGGTGTTGCTTCATCTGTTTTAGGGGAGAAGCGTTGTGCCGTGAGGTGTTGCTTCATCTGTTTTAGGGGAGAAGCGTTGTGCCGTGAGGTGTTGCTTTATCTGTTTTAGGGGAGAAGCGTTGTGCCGTGAGGAGAGAGAGAGAGAGACTGGCATGCATAGTATTAATATTAGTCCTCTGATTACAATCAAGGGGCAGCGGGGCGACGGTCTATGTATTTTTGTAAACAACAGTTGATGCACAATATCTAAGGTAGTCTTGAGCTATTGAGGTAGAATTTATCATGATAAGCTGCAGACCACACTATCTACCAAGAGAGATTTCATTTTATTCCGCCATAAGCAAACAAGAAAACGCTCACCCAGAGGCGGCGCTCCTAGTATCCGGGGACTTTAAAACAGGGAAATTTAAATCAGTTTAGCCAAATTTCTACCAGCATGTTAAACGTGTAAACAGAGGGAAAATAAATCTGGACCACCTATACTCCACACAGAGACGCATACAAAGCTCTCCCTCACCCTCCATTTGGCAAATCTGACCATAATTCCATCCTCTTGATTCCTGCATACATGCAAAAATTAAAGCAGGAAGCATCAGTGACTAGATCAATAAAATGTGGTCAGATGAAGCAGATGCTAAGATACAGGACTGCTTTTCTAGCACAGACTGGAAATGTTCTGGGATTCCTCCAATGGCATTGAGGAGTACACCACATCCTTCACTGGCTTCATCAATAAGTGCATTGATGACATTGAGGAGTACACCACATCCTTCACTGGCTTCATCAATAAGTGCATTGATGACATTGAGGAGTACACCACATCCTTCACTGGCTTCATCAATAAGTGCATTGATGACATTAAGGAGTACACCACATCCTTCACTGGCTTCATCAATAAGTGCGTCGATGACATTGAGGAGTACACCACATTCTTCATTGGCTTCATCAATAAGTGCATCGATGACATTAAGGAGTACACCACATCCTTCACTGGCTTCATCAATAAGTGCATTGATGACATTGAGGAGTACACCACATCCTTCACTGGCTTCATCAATAAGTGCATTGATGACATTGAGGAGTACACCACATCCTTCACTGGCTTCATCAATAAGTGCATTAATGACATTGAGGAGTACACCACATCCTTCATTAACTTCATCAATAAGTGCATCGATGACGTCGCCCCCACAGTGACCGTACATACAGTACATACCACAACCAGAAGCCATGGATTACAGGCAGAATCCGCACTGAGCTAAAGGCTAGAGCTGCTGCTTTCAAGGAGCGGGAATCAAACCCGGAAGCTTATAAGAAATCCCGCAATGCCCTCTGACAAACCATCAAACAGGCAAAGTGTCAATACAGGACTAAGATCGAGTCGTACTACACCGGCTCTGATGCTCGTCGGATGTGGCAGGGCCTGTAGGCCATTACAGACTACAAAGGGAAGCACAGCCAAGAGCTAACCAGTGTTACGAGCCTACCAGACTAGCTGAACTACTACTAGGCTCGCTTCAAGGCAAGTAACACTGAAACGTGCATGAGAGCACCAGCTGTACCAGAAGATTGTGTGATCACGCTCTCCGCAGCCGATGTGAGTAAGACCTTTAGACAGGTCAACATTCACAAGGCCGCAGGGCCAGACGGATTACCAGGATGTGTACTGCGAGCATGCGCTGATCAACTAGCTAGTGTCTTCAGTGACATTTCCATCCTCTCCCTGTCTGAGTCTGTAATACCAACATGTTTTAAGCAGACCACCATAGTCCCTGTGCCCAAGAACACTAAGGTAACCCGCCTAAATGACTACTGACCCGTAGCACTCATGTCTGTAGCCTGATGATGCAGTCTTTATTGCACTCCACACCGCCATTTCCCACCTGGGCAAAAGGAACACCTATGTGAGAATACTATTCATTGACTACAGCTCAGCGTTCAACACCATAGTGCCCTCAAAGCTCATCACTAAGCTAAGGATCCTGGGACTAAACACCTCCCTCTGCAACTGGATCCTGGACTTTCTAAAGGGCCGCCCCCAGGCTCTGCACAGAGCTTCCAGGACCTAGGATTAAGGGAGACACTCACATTTTTTTATCCTGTATATCTTGACACATTAATGAAAATAGTAATAGCCTCTAAACCTTCAAGCTGCATACGGGACCCTATTCCAACTAAACTACTGAAAGAGCTGCTTCCTGTGCTTGGCCCTCCTATGTTGAACATAATACATGGCTCACTAAAAGTGACAGTAATAAATCCACCCTGAAAAAGTAAGTGGGGTTATATCGTGCCTGGTTGGTCCTGTCCGGGGGTATCGTGCTCACAGTGTCCACCGACCCCCCGAACTCCCGTCTCATACTCCAATCATTTTTCCTTTTCTTATATTGATAACAGTCAACTTGTCCGAGAGATTAACATGGATGTCAAAACTTCTTTGTATTGTTTGTAACTTTCCGTATAGTACAAATGAATGGTGGAAATTCTATTGGAACTGCTAGGTTTTATGGGTACTATGACTCATACTGTGGTTCTCTACAGAGTCTTCACATAGGAATGAATGGTGTCACGTGATCTATGGCTTTGTCCATTCATTTATACTGTAGTGTCATTGAGACAGTCAGACTGGATGGATGTAGCTTTGTTGCCATCGAGTGGAAATAAAGGAAAACAGGTTGTGTGTGACAGGTAAACGTGTAGACTAGGGTGTGTGTGTGTGTGTGTGTGTGTGTGTGTGTGTGGCAGCACAGTTCCAGGTTAGTGGAATGTTTATTTATGTATGAGTCAGGAGGGATGGAGAGTGGAAACAGAGAGTCCTAAGACCACCTCGGACTAACAGTCGACTCTGATACATGCTGACGGCTTTACAGCAGTGTGTGTGTGTGTGTGTGTGTGTGTGTGTGTGTGTGTGTGTGTGTGTGTGTGTGTGTGTGTGTGCGCGTGTGTGTGTGTGCGCGTGTGTGTGTGTGCGTGTGTGTGTGTGATGTTTCCTGTGTCAAACAGACAGATTGGGCCGGTAATCACTGCTGAGAGGGAAATAAACATAGAACTGATTTGTACCCTGAAACCTGCACACACACAGACACACAGACACACACACACAAACACACACACACATACAGACACACACACACAGACACACACACACAAACACACACACACACGCACTGGATGTTTATGAGCTCGTCTTATTAGACAGATACACACACAAAGAAAGAGACAGAGAGCCACACAGAGAGAGAGAGATAGAGAGACACAGAGACACAGAGCCACACAGAGAGAGAGAGAGATAGACTCAGAGACACAGAGACACACAGAGAGAGAGAGAGAGATAGAGAGACAGAGAGAGAGACATAGAGATACAGTGAGAGACACACAGAGAGTCCCAGACTGTATAGTGTGTTGTCCTCCATGATTTAACAGTGGAAATAAGTCGCAGACTGTATAGTGTGTTGTCCTCCATGATTTAACAATGGAAAAAAGTCCCAGACTGTATTGTGTGTTATCCTCCATGATTTAACAATGGAAATAATTCCCAGACTGTATAGTGTGTTATCCTCCATGATTTAACAGTGGAAATAAGTCCCAGACTGTATTGTGTTATCCTCCATGATTTAACAATGGAAATAAGTCCCAGACTGTATTGTGTGTTATCCTCCATGATTTAACAATGTAAATAAGTAACAGACTGTATTGTGTGTTATCCTCCATGATTTTACTCATGTGCATGTATGGCTTTCTCAAGTTTGATGTGTTCTTGTTTATTAAAATGGTCAAATTAATCAACTGAACTAAACACAAATAGACACACACACACAGAGAGACACACATACAGACACACACACACACACACAGAGACACACATACAGACACACACACACACAGAGACACACATACAGACACACACACACACACACACACACACAGAGACACACATACAGACACACACACACACAGAGACACACATACAGACACACACACACACACAGAGACACACATACAGACACACACACACACAGACACACAACCACACACAGAGAGAGAGAGACACACACAGAGAGACACACACAGAAAGATACACACACAGATGCACACAGACAGATACACACAGAGAAAGGAAGGAAGGATTATCAAGTAGTTATGACTGACAGATGAAAGAACTGAGTTACTAAACTCAATGAGAGGGGGAGAGGAGGAGAGGTAAAGGGGAGGGGAGAGTGGGTGGAGAAAGGAGGAGGTGGAGGAGAGAGGTAAGGGGGAGGAGAGAGGAGAGGTAAGGGGGAGGGGAGGGGGTATGGAGAGGTAAGGGGGAGGGGAGAGGGGGTGGAGAGGTAAGGCATAGTAATCTGCGTTGTGATGCTTGAGTGAGTTTTCCTAGGAGCTGATTAACAACACATTAAACTTTCTGTCACTACAGTTTAACATTTAAATTGACAAACACATGCGCGTGCACACACACGCACACACACACACACACACACACGCACACACACACACACACACACACACACACACACACACACACACACACACACACACACACACACACACACACACACACACACACACACACACACACCTAACTGACCTGCTTCAACCCTCAGACTGGAAACGCTTCACGTGACAAATGACTCTCTGTCACACACAGAGGTAAGGTGCCACAAGGATGGACTCAGAGCGCCAGCTGTGGCTGGCCCTTAAAATAAAAGTACACGGAGAACTAACATTAATGACGTGCATGTCAATCTCGCATGGCTCAAAGTGGAGGAGAGGTTGACTTTATCATTACTTGTTTTTGTAAGAAGTGTTGACAAGGTGAAGGTACCGAGCTGTCTGTCTAAACTACTGGCACACAGCTCGGTCACCCATGCATACCCCACAAGACATGCCACCAAAGGTCCCTTCACAGTCCCCAAGTCCAGAACAGACTATGGGAGGCACACAGTACTACATAGAGCCATGACTACATGGAACTCTATTCCACGTCAGGTAACTGATGCAGCAGGAGAATCAGATTTAAAAATCAGATAAAAATACATCTTCTGGAACAGCGGGGACTGTGAAGTTACACAAACATACGCAGTATACACACAGGTACACATGGATTTTGCGTTGTAGATATGTGGTAGTGGAGTATGGGCCTGAGGGCACAAGCTTAGTATGTTGTGAATTCTGTAATGAATGTTTTGTAATGTTTTAAATTGCATAACTGCCTTAATTTTTACGGACCCTGAGAACAGAGAGACACAGAGAGAGTGAGAGAGACAGAGAGATACAGAGAGACACACACATAGAGAGACAGAGAGACATACACAGAGACACAAACAGAGAGACACACAGAGAGACACAGAGATATAGACACAGAGAGAGTTTATGGGGATCCATAACAAATACAAATATATTGTGGATATAGAATTACCTGTCTAACAGAACACAGAGGAAGCCTCTCAATATAACTCAGGTAGAATATGGAATACCCCAGGGCAGCTGTTTAGGTACCTTACTTTTTTCAATCTTTACTAACGACACTGGCTTTGAGTTGCCAGTTTGTCTATGTATGCAGATGATTCAACACTATACACACCAGATAAGTATCTGCCTGTATTTCTCAGCATTGGGAAGTATTCATTCTGACCAAATCCCCAACTCCATTTGCAGAAATGTAGCCCCAAACCTGCAGGGAAACACCACCATGCTTCACTGTCGCCTGCAGAAACAAATTTGCTCTCCAGCTCTTTGGCAAACAAACTGCCTTCTGCTACAGCCAAATATTTTTTACATTTTGACTCATCAGTCCAGCGCACCTGCTGCCATTTTTCTGCACTCAGTTCCTGTGTTTCGTGCATAGTTGAGTCGATTGGCCTTGTTTCCACATTGGAGGTATGGCTTTTTGGCTGCAAGTCTTCCGTGAAGGCCACTTCTGACCAGACTTCTGAACAACGTGACTACCGCCCGTAGCACTCACTTCTGTCATCATGAAGTGCTTTGAGAGACTAGTCAAGGATCATATCCCCTCCACCTTACCGGCCACCCTAGACCCACTTCAATTTGCATACCGCCCTAACAAGTCCACAGACGATGCCATCGCCATCACACAGCACACTGCTCTATCCCATTTGGACAAGAGAAATACCTATGTGAGAATGATGTTCATTGACTTCAGCTCAGCATTCAACACCCTAGTACCCTCCAAGCTCATCATCAAGCTGGAGGCTGGAGGCTGGAGGCCTCACCCTGTGCAATTGGGTCCTGGACTTTCTGACGGGACGCCTCCAGGTGGTGAAGGTAGGAAACAACATCTCCACCTTGCTGACCCTCAACACTGGGGCCCTACAAGGGTGCGGCTCAGCCCCCTCCTGTACTCCTTGTTCACCCACGACTGCGTGGCCATGAACGCCTCCAGCTCAATAATCAAGTTTGCAGATGACACAACAGTAGTGGGCTTGATTACCAACCGTATGGAACTGCGGGGACTGTGAAGAGACACACACAAAGGTACAGACACGCATAAGGGCGCTAGCACACTCACTCTACACACACGTACATTGTAATATTGTTGTGTGGTGGTATCATATATTTGTGGTGTGACAGTGTTATATGATGTACTGTTTTATCTTTTGTTTTGCCAAAAGGCACCTAAAGGGCTCTGAAACCATGAGAAACAATATTATCTGGTCTTGATGAAACTAAGATAGGGATTCTTTGGCCAGAATGCCAAGTGTCACGTCTGGAGGAAACCTGGCACCATCCCTACGGTGATGCATGGTGGTGGCAGAATCATGTTGTGGGGCCATTTTCAGCGGCAGTTGCTGTGGTGATAGTCAGATTTGAGGGAAAGTGGAACGGAGCAAAGTACAGAGAGATCCTTGGTCAAAACCTGTTCCAGAGAGCTCAGGACCTCAGACTGGGGGCGAAGGTTCACCTTCCAACAGGACAACAACCCTAAGCACACAGACAATACAATGCAGCAGTGGCTTCAGGACAAGTCTCTGAATGTCCTATAGTGGCCCAGCCAGAGCCCGGTCTTGAACCCGATCGAAAATCTCTGCAGAGACTTTTAAATAGCTGTGCATCAACGCTCCCCATCCAACCTGACAGAGCTTGAGGCTGTAATCGCTGCCAAAGGTGCTTCAACAAAGCACTGAGTAAAGGGTCTGAATTCAATTGTATTGGTCACATGTTCCCGAATACAAGCCCTTAAACAACAATGCCGTTATAAGAAAAATACGTGTTAAGTAAAAAAAGATAAGTAAAAAATACAATTAATATAACAAATAATTAAAGAGCAGCAGTAAAATAACAATAGCAAGGCTATCCAGACGGGGTACCGATACAGTCAATGTGCGGGGGCACAGGTTAGTCAAGATAATTGAGGTAATATGTACATGTAGGTAAAGTTAAAACCTCTCTGGGATAGGCGGGACGCAAATGTCCCACCTGGCCAATTGCCAGGAAAAATGCAGAACGCCAAATTAAAAAGTAAAGAATGCTATAAAATTCAAACTTTCCTTAAATCACACATGTAAGATACCAAATTAAAGCTACACTCGTTGTGAATCCAGCCAACATGTCAGATTTCAAAAAGGCTTTTCGGCGAAAGCACAAGAAGCTATTATCTGATGATAACACAACAGTAAACAAAGAGACAATAGCATATTTCAACCCTGCAGGCACCACACACAACGCATAAATAAAATATAAATCATGAGCTTCTTTTGTTGGCACTCCAATATGTCCCATAAACATCACAAATGGTCCTTTTGTTCGATTAATTCCGTCGGTATATATCCAAAATGTCCATTTATTTGGCGTGTTTGATCCAGAAAAAAACAGCTTCCAATTTGCGCAACGTCACTACAAATTACCTTAAAGGTTACCTGTTAACGTTGCCAAAAAATTTCAAACTACTTTTGTAATACAACTTTAGGTATTTTTAAACGTTAATAATCAATCAAATTGAAGACGGGTCTATCTGTTTTCAAAACAGGAGAATCACAAACTAACGCTACTTTCCAATCTTGCGCAACTCTCAAACAGTACACATAACGTTACCCTGTTCCAAGATGGCCGCACTTCTTCATTGCACAAAGGAATAACCTCAACCAAATTCCAAAGACTGGTGACATCCAGTGGAAGCTGTAGGAACTGCAAACAAGTGCCGAAGAAATATAGTTTCCCAACGTGAAATCATTGAACAGACAGTGACCTTTTTATTCTGAATGGTTAGTCCTCGGGGTTTTGCCTGCTACATACGTTCTGTTAAGCTCACAGACAGGATTCAAACAGTTTTAGAAACTTCAGAGTGTTTTCTATGCAAATCTACTAATAATATGCATATCTTATATTTTGGGCATGAGTAGCAGGAAGTTGAAATTGGGCAGGCTATTAATCAAAGAGTGAAAATGCTGCCCCCTATCCCAAAGAGGTTTTAAGGTGACTATACATAGATAATAAACAGAGAGTAGCAGCAGCGTAAAAGAGCGGGTGGCGATGCAAATAGTCTGGGTAGCCATTTGATTAGCTGTTCAGGAGTCTTAAAACCTGTTTGAGATAGGGGGCAGCATTAACTTCATCTGTACTTTCCGCTGGACTTGCCCGCGCGTCCGTGAGTTTGGAAAGTATACTGAACGCTAGAACAACAAGGAGGAATTTGGACGTAAATGATGGACATTATCGAACAAAACAAACATTTATTGTGGAACTGGGATTCCTGGGAGTGCATTCTGATGAAGATCATCAAAGGTAAGTGAATGTTTATAATGTTATTTCTTGACTTCTGTTGACTGCATAATATGGTGGATATATTTGTGTCTTGATTGGGCTCTGAGCGCCGACTCAGATTATTGCATGGTTTGCTTTTTCCGTAAAGCTTTTTTGAAATCTGACACAGCGGTTGCATTAAGGAGATGTGCATCTAAAATTCCATGCGTAACACGTGTATCTTTTAGCAATGTTTATTATTAGTATTCCTGTAAATTGATCTGGCTCTCTGCAGAATCAAAGGATGTTTGGAACTTCTGAACGTAAGGCGCCAATGTAAACTCAGATTTTTGGATATAAATACAAACTTTACCGAACAAAACATACATGTATTGTGTAACATAAAGTCCTATGAGTGTCATCTGATGAAGATCATCAAAGGTTAGTGATTAATTTTATCTATATTTCTGCTTTTTGTGAATCCTCTCTTTGACTGGAAAAATGGCTGTTATTCTGTGACTTGGTGGTGACCTAACATACCTTTCCCTTACATTATCGTTTGTGGTGGTTTCGCTGGAAAGCCTTTTTGAAATCGGACACTGTGGCAGGATTTACAACAAGTGTATCTTTAAAATTTTGTAAAATACATGTATGTTTGAGGAATTTTAATTATGGGATATCTGTTGTTTTGAATTTGGCGCCCAGCAGTTTCACTGTCTGTTGAAGAGGTGGGACGCTACCATCTCACGTACCCAAGAGAGGTTAAAGGCCTTACTCACATCAGCTGCGGAGAGTGTGATCACACAGTCTTCCAGAACAGCTGGTGCTCTCATGCATTTTTCAGTGTTATATGCCTCGAAGCGAGCATTGAAGTAGTCTAGCTCGTCTGGTAGGCTCGTGTCACTGGGCAGCTCTTGGCTGTGCATCCCTTTGTAGTCTGTAATGGCTTGAAAGCTTCATATATTTTGTACATAGCGTGAGTGCTGATTAGGACGGTGAGCCATGCAATGCATTACATGCAATTTTCAAATAAAATAAAATAAAATCTTATTTTTCACATACACATGGTTAGCAGATGTTAGTGCAAGTGTAGCGAAATGCTTGTGCTTCTAGTTCCAACTATGCAGTAATATCTAACAAGTAATCTAACAATTTCATAACAACTACCTTTTACAAACAAGTGTAAAGGAATTAATAAGAATATGTACATATGAATATATGGATGAGTGATGGCCGAATGGCATAGTCAAGATGCAGTAGATGGTATAGATTACAGTATATACATATGAGATGAGAAATGTAGGGTATGAAAACATTATATAAAGTGGCATTGTTTACAGTGGCTAGTGATACAAGTATTACATAAAGATGGCAAGATGCAGTAGATGGTATAGAGTACAGTGTATACATATGAGATGAGTGATGTAGGGTATGTAAACATTATATAAAGTGGCATTGTTTAAAGTGACTAATGATATATTTTAAGTCATTCAATTTTTCCATTATTAAAGTGGCTGGAGTTGAGTCAGTATGTTGGCAGCAGCCACTCAATGTTAGTGATGGCTGTTTAACAGTCTGATGGCCTTGAGATGGAAGCTGTTTTTCAGTCTCTCGGCCCCAGATTTGATGCACCTGTACTGACCTCGCCTAGTAAAGGTTTGTGAGTGTTTTTGGTGACAAGCCAAATTTCTTCAGCCTCCTGAAGTTGAAGAGGCGCTGTCTGTGTGGGTGGACCATTTCACTTTGTCCGTGATGTGTACGCCGAGGAAGGCCTTCTCATGGTTTTTGGTAATCAAGCCCACTACTGTTGTGTCATCTGCAAACTTGATGATTGAGTTGGAGGAGTGCATGACCACGCAGTCATGGGTGAACAGGGAGTACTGGAGAGGGCACAATGCACCATTGTGGGGCCCCAGTGTTGAGGATCAGCGGGGTGGAGATGTTGTTTTCTACCCTCACCACCTGGGGGCGTCCCGTCAGAAAGTCCAGGACCCAGTTGCAGAGGGTCCCAGGGTCTCGAGCTTAATGACGAGTTTGGAGGGTACTATGTTGTTAAATGCTGAGCTGTAGTCGATGAACCGCTTTCTCACATAGGTATTCCAGATGGGTTAGGGCTGTGTGCAGTGTGATTGTGATTGCGTTGTCTGTGGAGCTATTGGGGCGGTAAGCAAATTGAAGTTGGACTAGGGTGTCAGGTAGGGTGGAGGTGATATGATCCTTGACTAGTCTCTCAAAGCACTACATGACAACGAAAGTGAGTGCTACAGGGCGAAAGTCGTTTAGCTTAGTTACCTTAGCTTTCTTGGGCATGGTGACCCTATTGAAGCATGTGGGAACAGCAGACAGGAATTGATTGAATATGTCCCTTAACACACCCGCCAGCTGGTCTGCGCATGCTCTAAGGATACGGCTAGAGATTCCGTCTAGGCCGGCAGCCTTGTGAGGGTTAACATGTTTAAATGTTTTACTCACATTGGCTGCGGTGAAAGAGAGCCCACAGGTTTTGGTAGCGGGCCGTGTCAGTGGCACTGTATTGTCCTCAAAGCGAGCAAAGAAGTTGTTTAGTTTCTCTGTGAGCAAGACATCCTGGTCCGTGACGGGGCTGGTTTTGTAGTCTGTGATTGTCTGCAGACCCTGCCACATACCTTTCATGTCTGAGCCGTTGAATTGCGAGTGTACTTTGTCTCTATACTGCCGCTTAGCTTGTTTGATTGCCTAGCGGAGGGAATAGCTACACTGTTTGTATTCGGTCGTGGTTCCTTTCGCCTTGCCCTGATTAAAAGCATTCAGTTCGTGCTTTCAGTTTTGCGTGAATGCTGCCATCAATCCACGGTTTCTGGTTGGGGAAGGTTTTAATAGTCGCCATGGGTACAACATCACCAATGCACTTGCTAATTAACTCACTCACCGAATCAGCAAATATATAAATGTTGTTGTTCAATGCTATCCGGAACATATCCCAGTCCACGTGATCGAAGCAATCTTGAAGTGTGGAATCAGATTGGTCGGACCAGCGTTGAACAGACCTGAGCATGGGCTTTTCCTGTTTTAGTTTCTGTCTATAGGCTGGGAGCAACAAAATGGTGCCGTTGTCAGATTTGCCAAAAGGAGGGCGAGGGAGGGCTTAGTATGCATTGGGGAAGTTAGAGTAACAATGATCCAGAATTTTGCCAGCCGGGTCGCGCATTCGATATGCTGATAAAATTTAGGGAGCCTTGTTTTCAGATTAGCCTTGTCAACCTCTGCGCACCGAACCCGTTAGCGGGATGAAATTGAACAACATACGGTGATCGCTACATAAATAGTCATATTAAACATTCATGAAAATACAAGTGTCTCATATGTTTCGAAAGCCTTGAATCTTGCTAATCCAACTGCATTGTCAGATTTAAAAAGGATTTACTGCGAAAGAATACGATGCGATTATCTGAGGATAGAGCCCCATAAAAAACTACTATTTCAACCAGCACAGGCGTAACAAAATCACAAACTGCAATAAAATAAATAGTTTACCTTTGACGATCTTCCTCTGTTTGCAATCCCAAGGTTACACAATGAATGGTCTTTTGTTTGATAAAATCAATTTTTATAGCCTAACACGAAACATTTTGTGAACCGCTTGTGTCGTGAATTCCGTCTCATTCCATTTTCGACGACACATTCAATGTAAATACACACACTAAACATGACTTTTCCAGTCAGAAAACCAAAGTTCCAAAAGCTGGGCCTAATATAGTGAATAAGAGGTCAGGCTGGGCCTAATATAGTGAATAAGAGGTCATACAAAAAGTTTTCTAGTGATTCATATGTTGATGATGCAAAGAATATTTGCTGGGGTATCACAGAATATTTGCTGGGGTACCCACAGAACACAGCTGTGAAGAGTTTATGCAAATATTAGCATTGTAGCTCTTATCGCGGGACTGTGACTGTGTGAAATAACCTCCCCAGTCAGCTTATTGTGTGTATTGACATTCATATTGCACTGTACAGCTTTACCTAAGGATTGGGGATCAATGAAATGGGTTATCGGAGTTATCAGACTCCAAAACGTCCACGCAGTATTTATTTCCTTGGGAATAGTGGTCAAAAACACATAGGTTGACAGTAAATGTGGCTCAATTCACAGTTGTTTCAGAGTCCCTCGATAAGAGCTACGACGCTAATGTTCTCTGGGTGTCACTGAGTAGACTGATACCCCATGTCATTGATCCATAATCCATAGGTAAGGCTGTGCAGTGAAATAAGTATGCCCCCAATGCAATTCTAAAGTACAATACATCCAGTGTCCAGTAGCTAATCCTTATTGTGGCTAGCATCACATAGATGGTCTGACCACCATTAATCAAATAAGAACTGTCTTATACATTAGGGTTATTTTAGATGACACCTAGCTATGTAGTCACCTAGCTATGTAGTCACCTAGCTATGTAGTCACATAGCTATATAGTCACCTAGCTATATAGTCACCTAGCTATGTAGTCACCTAGCTATATAGTCACCTAGCTATCTAGTCACCTAGCTATATAGTAACCTAGCTATGTAGTCATCTAGCTATATAGTCACCTAGCTATATAGTCACATAGATATATAGTGACCTAGCTATGTAGTCATCTAGCTATATAGTCACCTAGCTATATAGTCACCTAGCTATATAGTCACCTAGCTATGTAGTCATCTAGCTATATAGTCACCTAGCTATATAGTCACCTAGCTATATAGTCACCTAGCTATATAGTCAGCTAGCTATTTAGATAGCTAGCTATATAGTCACCCAGCTATATAGTTAGTTAGCTATATAGAAAGATAGCTATATAGTCACTTAGCTATGTAGTCACCTAGCTATATAGTTAGCTAGCTGTATAGTCACCTAGCTATATAGTCACCTAGCTATATAGTTAGTTAGCTATATAGATAGATAGCTATATTGTCGCCTAGCTATATAGTCACTTAGCTATATAGTCACCTAGCTATACAGATAACACGCTAACTATAGTTACTGAAACAGACAATGTTGTTTTAGATAACACCTAGATTGTCGTTTGCTGTTTTTGGGGCTAGCTAGCTTTTTTTTATGACCAGCACTGTAGGCACGCAAGACAACTTCACCAGCATCATAGCATACGTATCGATGAATCGTTTTGACATGAAATACGAGTGATATTCATATTCACGTCCTGATTGGTAAACAATAATATTTGACACGTCAAATAACACTATTTGACGTGTATATTTTTTGACACGCAAAGAAACACACACACACAAACACACACACACACACACACACACGCACGCGATAACATACACACTACCACCCCCACCTTATGGAACAGCGGGGACGTAACACACATGAGAGCTGATTGGTATGTCCTGTGTTGGTTGTTGCTCAGAGACAGCTGACTGGTATGTCCTGTGTTGGTTGTTGCTCAAAGACAGCTGACTGGTATGTCCTGTGTTGGTTGTTGCTCAAAGACAGCTGACTGGTATGTCCTGTGTTGGTTGTTGCTCAGAGACAGCTGACTGGTATGTCCTGTGTTGGTTGTTGTTCAGAGAGAGCTGATTGGTATGTCCTGTGTTGGTTGTTGCTCAGAGACAGCTGATTAGTATGTCCTGTGTTGGTAGTTGACAGAGAGAGCTGATTGGTATGTCCTGTGTTGGTTGTTGCTCAGAGACAGCTGATTGGTATGTCCTGTGTTAGTTGTTGACAGAGAGAGCTGATTGGTATGTCCTGTGTTGGTTATTGACAGAGAGAGCTTATAGGTATGTCCTGTGTTGGTTGTTGACAGAGAGATCTGATTGGTATGTCCTGTGTTAGTTGTTGACAGAGAGAGCTGATTGGTATGTCCTGTGTTGGTAGTTGTTCAGAGAGAGCTGATTGGTATGTCCTGTGTTAGTTGTTGACAGAGAGAGCTGATTGGTATGTCCTGTGTTAGTGGTGACAGAGAGAGCTGATTGGTATGTCCTGTGTTAGTTGTTGACACAGACAGCTGATTGGTATGTCCTGTGTTAGTGTTGACAGAGAGAGCTGATGGGTATGTCCTGTGTTGGTTATTGACAGAGAGAGCTGATTGGTATGTCCTGTGTTGGTTGTTGACAGAGAAAGCTGATTGGTATGTCCTGTGTTGGTTATTGACAGAGAGAGCTGATTGGTATGTCCTGTGTTGATTATTGACAGAGAGAGCTGATTGGTATATCCTGTGTTGGTTGTTACTCAGAGACAGCTGATTGGTATGTCCTGTGTTAGTTGTTGACGGAGAGAGCTGATTGGTATGTCCTGTGTTAGTGGTGACAGAGAGAGCTGATTGGTATGTCCTGTGTTAGTGGTGACAGAGAGAGCTGATTGGTATGTCCTGTGTTGTTATTGACAGAGAGAGCTTATTGGTATGTCCTGTGTTGGTTGTTGACAGAGAGAGCTGATTGGTATGTCCTGTGTTAGTGGTGACAGAGAGAGCTGATTGGTATGTCCTGTGTTAGTTGTTGACATAGACAGCTGATTGGTTTGTCCTGTGTTAGTGGAGACAGAGAGAGCTGATTGGTATGTACTGTGTTGGTTATTGACAGAGAGAGCTGATTGGTATGTCCTGTGTTGGTTATTGACAGAGAGAGCTGATTGGTATGTCCTGTGTTGGTTATTGACAGAGACAGCTGATTAGTATGTCCTGCGTTACTGGTGACAGAGAGAGCTGATTGGTATGTCCTGTGTTGGTTGTTGACAGAGAGAGCTGATTTATATTTCCTGTGTTGGTTATTGACAGAGAGAGCTGATTGGTATGTCCTGTGTTGGTTGTTGCTCAGAGAGAGCTGATTGGTATGTCCTGTGTTGGTTATTGACAGAGAGAGCTGATTGGTATGTACTGTGTTGGTTATTGACAGAGAGAGATGATTGGTATGTCCTGTGTTGGTTATTGACAGAGAGAGCTGTTTGGTATGTCCTGTGTTAGTAGTGACAGAGAGAGTTGATTGGTATGTCCTCTGTTAGTTGTTGACAGAGACAGCTGATTGGTATGTCCTGTGTTAGTTGTTGACGGAGAGAGCTGATTGGTATGTCCTGTGTTAGTGGTGACAGAGAGAGCTGATTGGTATGTCCTGTGTTAGTGGTGACAGAGAGAGCTGATTGGTATGTCCTGTGTTGTTATTGACAGAGAGAGCTTATTGGTATGTCCTGTGTTGGTTGTTGACAGAGAGAGCTGATTGGTATGTCCTGTGTTAGTGGTGACAGAGAGAGCTGATTGGTATGTCCTGTGTTAGTTGTTGACATAGACAGCTGATTGGTTTGTCCTGTGTTAGTGGAGACAGAGAGAGCTGATTGGTATGTACTGTGTTGGTTATTGACAGAGAGAGCTGATTGGTATGTCCTGTGTTGGTTATTGACAGAGAGAGCTGATTGGTATGTCCTGTGTTGGTTATTGACAGAGACAGCTGATTAGTATGTCCTGCGTTACTGGTGACAGAGAGAGCTGATTGGTATGTCCTGTGTTGGTTGTTGACAGAGAGAGCTGATTTATATTTCCTGTGTTGGTTATTGACAGAGAGAGCTGATTGGTATGTCCTGTGTTGGTTGTTGCTCAGAGAGAGCTGATTGGTATGTCCTGTGTTGGTTATTGACAGAGAGAGCTGATTGGTATGTACTGTGTTGGTTGTTGACAGAGAGAGATGATTGGTATGTCCTGTGTTAGTTGTTGACAGAGAGAGCTGATTGCTATGTCCTGTGTTAGTTGTTGACAGAGAGAGCAGATTGGTATGTCCTGTGTTGGTTGTTGTTCAGAGAGAGCTGATTGGTATGTCCTGTGTTAGTTGTTGACAGAGAGAGATGATTGGTATGTCCTGTGTTGGTTATTGACAGAGAGAGATGATTGGTATGTCCTGTGTTGGTTATTGACAGAGAGAGCTGTTTGGTATGTCCTGTGTTAGTAGTGACAGAGAGAGTTGATTGGTATGTCCTCTGTTAGTTGTTGACAGAGACAGCTGATTGGTATGTCCTGTGTTAGTGGTGACAGAGAGAGCTGATTGGTATGTCCTGTGTTGGTTATTGACAGAGAGAGCTTATTGGTATGTCCTGTGTTGGTTGTTGACAGAGAGAGCTGATTGGTATGTCCAATGTTGGTTATTGACAGGGACAGCTGATTGGTATGTCCTGTGTTGGTTATTGACAGAGAGAGCTGATTGGTATGTCCTGTGTTGGTTATTGACAGAGAGAGCTGATTGGTATGTCCTGTGTTAGTTGTTGACAGAGAGAGCTGATTGGTATGTCCTGTGTTGGTTATTGACAGAGACAGCTGAATGGTATGTCCTGTGTTAGTGGTGACAGAGAGAGCTGATTGGTATGTCCTGTGTTGGTTATTGACAGAGAGAGCTGATTGTTATGTCCTGTGTTGGTTATTGACAGAGAAAGCTGATTGGTATGTCCTGTTTTGGATGTTGGCTCAGAGAGAGCTGATTGGAATGTCCTGTGTTGGTTATTGACAGAGAGATGATTGGTATGTCCTGTGTTAGTCGTGACAGAGAGAGCAGATTGGTATGTCCTGTGTTGGTTGTTGTTCAGAGAGAGCTGATTGGTATGTCATGTGTTAGTTGTTGACAGAGAGAGCTGATTTGTATGTCCTGTGTTAGTGGTGACAGAGAGAGCTGATTGGTATGTACTGTGTTGGTTATTGACAGAGAGAGCTAATTGGTATGTCCTGTGTTGGTTGTTGCTCAGAGAGAGCTGATTGGTATGTCCTGTGTTGGTTGTTGCTCAGAGACAGCTGACTGGTATGTCCTGTGTTGGTTGTTGTTCAGAGAGAGCTGATTGGTATGTCCTGTGTTGGTTGTTGCTCAGAGACAGCTGATTAGTATGTCCTGTGTTGGTAGTTGACAGAGAGAGCTGATTGGTATGTCCTGTGTTGGTTGTTGCTCAGAGACAGCTGATTGGTATGTCCTGTGTTAGTTGTTGACAGAGAGAGCTGATTGGTATGTCCTGTGTTGGTTATTGACAGAGAGAGCTTATAGGTATGTCCTGTGTTGGTTGTTGACAGAGAGATCTGATTGGTATGTCCTGTGTTAGTTGTTGACAGAGAGAGCTGATTGGTATGTCCTGTGTTGGTAGTTGTTCAGAGAGAGCTGATTGGTATGTCCTGTGTTAGTTGTTGACAGAGAGAGCTGATTGGTATGTCCTGTGTTAGTGGTGACAGAGAGAGCTGATTGGTATGTCCTGTGTTAGTTGTTGACACAGACAGCTGATTGGTATGTCCTGTGTTAGTGTTGACAGAGAGAGCTGATGGGTATGTCCTGTGTTGGTTATTGACAGAGAGAGCTGATTGGTATGTCCTGTGTTGGTTGTTGACAGAGAAAGCTGATTGGTATGTCCTGTGTTGGTTATTGACAGAGAGAGCTGATTGGTATGTCCTGTGTTGATTATTGACAGAGAGAGCTGATTGGTATATCCTGTGTTGGTTGTTACTCAGAGACAGCTGATTGGTATGTCCTGTGTTAGTTGTTGACGGAGAGAGCTGATTGGTATGTCCTGTGTTAGTGGTGACAGAGAGAGCTGATTGGTATGTCCTGTGTTAGTGGTGACAGAGAGAGCTGATTGGTATGTCCTGTGTTGTTATTGACAGAGAGAGCTTATTGGTATGTCCTGTGTTGGTTGTTGACAGAGAGAGCTGATTGGTATGTCCTGTGTTAGTGGTGACAGAGAGAGCTGATTGGTATGTCCTGTGTTAGTTGTTGACATAGACAGCTGATTGGTTTGTCCTGTGTTAGTGGAGACAGAGAGAGCTGATTGGTATGTACTGTGTTGGTTATTGACAGAGAGAGCTGATTGGTATGTCCTGTGTTGGTTATTGACAGAGAGAGCTGATTGGTATGTCCTGTGTTGGTTATTGACAGAGACAGCTGATTAGTATGTCCTGCGTTACTGGTGACAGAGAGAGCTGATTGGTATGTCCTGTGTTGGTTGTTGACAGAGAGAGCTGATTTATATTTCCTGTGTTGGTTATTGACAGAGAGAGCTGATTGGTATGTCCTGTGTTGGTTGTTGCTCAGAGAGAGCTGATTGGTATGTCCTGTGTTGGTTATTGACAGAGAGAGCTGATTGGTATGTACTGTGTTGGTTATTGACAGAGAGAGATGATTGGTATGTCCTGTGTTGGTTATTGACAGAGAGAGCTGTTTGGTATGTCCTGTGTTAGTAGTGACAGAGAGAGTTGATTGGTATGTCCTCTGTTAGTTGTTGACAGAGACAGCTGATTGGTATGTCCTGTGTTAGTTGTTGACGGAGAGAGCTGATTGGTATGTCCTGTGTTAGTGGTGACAGAGAGAGCTGATTGGTATGTCCTGTGTTAGTGGTGACAGAGAGAGCTGATTGGTATGTCCTGTGTTGTTATTGACAGAGAGAGCTTATTGGTATGTCCTGTGTTGGTTGTTGACAGAGAGAGCTGATTGGTATGTCCTGTGTTAGTGGTGACAGAGAGAGCTGATTGGTATGTCCTGTGTTAGTTGTTGACATAGACAGCTGATTGGTTTGTCCTGTGTTAGTGGAGACAGAGAGAGCTGATTGGTATGTACTGTGTTGGTTATTGACAGAGAGAGCTGATTGGTATGTCCTGTGTTGGTTATTGACAGAGAGAGCTGATTGGTATGTCCTGTGTTGGTTATTGACAGAGACAGCTGATTAGTATGTCCTGCGTTACTGTTGACAGAGAGAGCTGATTGGTATGTCCTGTGTTGGTTGTTGACAGAGAGAGCTGATTTATATTTCCTGTGTTGGTTATTGACAGAGAGAGCTGATTGGTATGTCCTGTGTTGGTTGTTGCTCAGAGAGAGCTGATTGGTATGTCCTGTGTTGGTTATTGACAGAGAGAGCTGATTGGTATGTACTGTGTTGGTTGTTGACAGAGAGAGATGATTGGTATGTCCTGTGTTAGTTGTTGACAGAGAGAGCTGATTGCTATGTCCTGTGTTAGTTGTTGACAGAGAGAGCAGATTGGTATGTCCTGTGTTGGTTGTTGTTCAGAGAGAGCTGATTGGTATGTCCTGTGTTAGTTGTTGACAGAGAGAGATGATTGGTATGTCCTGTGTTGGTTATTGACAGAGAGAGATGATTGGTATGTCCTGTGTTGGTTATTGACAGAGAGAGCTGTTTGGTATGTCCTGTGTTAGTAGTGACAGAGAGAGTTGATTGGTATGTCCTCTGTTAGTTGTTGACAGAGACAGCTGATTGGTATGTCCTGTGTTAGTGGTGACAGAGAGAGCTGATTGGTATGTCCTGTGTTGGTTATTGACAGAGAGAGCTTATTGGTATGTCCTGTGTTGGTTGTTGACAGAGAGAGCTGATTGGTATGTCCAATGTTGGTTATTGACAGGGACAGCTGATTGGTATGTCCTGTGTTGGTTATTGACAGAGAGAGCTGATTGGTATGTCCTGTGTTGGTTATTGACAGAGAGAGCTGATTGGTATGTCCTGTGTTAGTTGTTGACAGAGAGAGCTGATTGGTATGTCCTGTGTTGGTTATTGACAGAGACAGCTGATTGGTATGTCCTGTGTTAGTGGTGACAGAGAGAGCTGATTGGTATGTCCTGTGTTGGTTATTGACAGAGAGAGCTGATTGTTATGTCCTGTGTTGGTTATTGACAGAGAAAGCTGATTGGTATGTCCTGTTTTGGATGTTGGCTCAGAGAGAGCTGATTGGAATGTCCTGTGTTGGTTATTGACAGAGAGATGATTGGTATGTCCTGTGTTAGTCGTGACAGAGAGAGCAGATTGGTATGTCCTGTGTTGGTTGTTGTTCAGAGAGAGCTGATTGGTATGTCATGTGTTAGTTGTTGACAGAGAGAGCTGATTTGTATGTCCTGTGTTAGTGGTGACAGAGAGAGCTGATTGGTATGTACTGTGTTGGTTATTGACAGAGAGAGCTAATTGGTATGTCCTGTGTTGGTTGTTGCTCAGAGAGAGCTGATTGGTATGTCCTGTGTTGGTTGTTGCTCAGAGATAGCTGATTGGTATGTCCAGTGTTGGTTATTGACAGAGAGAGTGGATTGGTATGTCCTGTGTTAGTTGTTGACAGAGAGAGCTGATTGGTATGTCCTGTGTTAGTTGTTGACAGAGAGAGCTGATTGGTATGTCCTGTGTTGGTTATTGACAGAGACAGCTGATTGGTATGTCCTGTGTTAGTGGTGACAGAGAGAGCAGATTGGTATGTCCTGTGTTGGTTGTTTTCAGAGAGAGCTGATTGGCATGTCCTGTGTTAGTTGTTGACAGAGAGAGATGATTGGTATGTCCTGTGTTGGTTATTGAAAGAGATAGATGATTGGTATGTCCAGTGTTGGTTATTGACAGAGAGAGTGGATTGGTATGTCCTGTGTTAGTTGTTGACAGAGAGAGCTGATTGGTATGTACTGTGTTGGTTGTTGACAGAGAGAGATGATTGGTATGTCCTGTGTTAGTTGTTGACAGAGAGAGCTGATTGCTAAGTCCTGTGTTAGTTGTTGACAGAGAGAGCAGATTGGTATGTCCTGTGTTGGTTGTTGTTCAGAGAGAGCTGATTGGTATGTCCTGTGTTAGTTGTTGACAGAGAGAGATGATTGGTATGTCCTGTGTTGGTTATTGACAGAGAGAGATGATTGGTATGTCCTGTGTTGGTTATTGACAGAGAGAGCTGTTTGGTATGTCCTGTGTTAGTAGTGACAGAGAGAGTTGATTGGTATGTCCTCTGTTAGTTGTTGACAGAGACAGCTGATTTGTATGTCCTGTGTTAGTGGTGACAGAGAGAGCTGATTGGTATGTCCTGTGTTGGTTATTGACAGAGAGAGCTTATTGGTATGTCCTGTGTTGGTTGTTGACAGAGAGAGCTGATTGGTATGTCCAATGTTGGTTATTGACAGGGACAGCTGATTGGTATGTCCTGTGTTGGTTATTGACAGAGAGAGCTGATTGGTATGTCCTGTGTTGGTTATTGACAGAGAGAGCTGATTGGTATGTCCTGTGTTAGTTGTTGACAGAGAGAGCTGATTGGTATGTCCTGTGTTGGTTATTGACAGAGACAGCTGAATGGTATGTCCTGTGTTAGTGGTGACAGAGAGAGCTGATTGGTATGTCCTGTGTTGGTTATTGACAGAGAGAGCTGATTGTTATGTCCTGTGTTGGTTATTGACAGAGAAAGCTGATTGGTATGTCCTGTTTTGGATGTTGGCTCAGAGAGAGCTGATTGGAATGTCCTGTGTTGGTTATTGACAGAGAGATGATTGGTATGTCCTGTGTTAGTCGTGACAGAGAGAGCAGATTGGTATGTCCTGTGTTGGTTGTTGTTCAGAGAGAGCTGATTGGTATGTCATGTGTTAGTTGTTGACAGAGAGAGCTGATTTGTATGTCCTGTGTTAGTGGTGACAGAGAGAGCTGATTGGTATGTACTGTGTTGGTTATTGACAGAGAGAGCTAATTGGTATGTCCTGTGTTGGTTGTTGCTCAGAGAGAGCTGATTGGTATGTCCTGTGTTGGTTGTTGCTCAGAGATAGCTGATTGGTATGTCCAGTGTTGGTTATTGACAGAGAGAGTGGATTGGTATGTCCTGTGTTAGTTGTTGACAGAGAGAGCTGATTGGTATGTCCTGTGTTAGTTGTTGACAGAGAGAGCTGATTGGTATGTCCTGTGTTGGTTATTGACAGAGAGAGCTGATTGGTATGTCCTGTGTTAGTGGTGACAGAGAGAGCTGATTGGTATGTCCTGTGTTGGTTCTTGATCAGAGAGAGCTGATTGGTTTGTCCTGTGTTATTTGTTGACAGAGACGGCTGATTGGTACGTCCTTTGTTAAAGGTGACAGAGAGAGCTGATTGGTATGTACTGTGTTGGTTATTGACAGAGAGAGCTGATTGGTATGTCCTGTGTTGGTTGTTACTCAGAGACAGCTGATTGGTATGTCCTGTGTTGGTTGTTACTCAGAGACACCTGATTGGTATGTCCTGTGTTGGTTGTTGCTCAGAGACAGCTGATTGGTATGTCCTGTGTTGGTTGTTGTTCAGAGAGAGCTGATTGGTATGTCCTGTGTTAGTTGTTGACAGAGAGAGCTGATTGGTATGTCCTGTGTTAGTGGTGACAGAGAGAGCTGATTGGTATTCCCTGTGTTAGCTGTTGACAGAGACAGCTGATTTGTATGTCCTGTGTTAGTGGTGACAGAGAGAGCTGATTGGTATGTCCTGTGTTAGTTATTGACAGAGAGAGCTGATTGGTATGTCCTGTGTTGGTTATTGACAGAGAGAGCTGATTGATATGTCCTGTGTTGGTTATTGACAGAGAGGGCTGATTGGTATGTCCTGTGTTGGTTATTGACAGAGAGAGCTGATTGGTATGTCCTGTGTTAGTGGTGACAGAGAGAGCTTATTGGTATGTCCTGTGTTGGTTGTTGTTCAGAGAGAGCTGATTGGTATGTCCTGTGTTAGTTGTTGACAGAGAGAGCTGATTTGTATGTCCTGTGTTAGTTGTGACAGAGAGAGCTGATTGGTATGTACTGTGTTGGTTATTGACAGAGACAGCGTATTGGTATGTCCTGTGTTGGTTGTTACTCAGAGACAGCTGATTGGTATGTCCTGTGTTGGTTGTTGCTCAGAGACAGCTGATTGGTATGTCCTGTGTTGGTTGTTGTTCAGAGAGAGCTGATATGTATGTCCTGTGTTAGTTGTTGACAGAGAGAGCTGATTGGTATGTCCTGTGTTAGTGGTGACATAGAGAGCTGATTGGTATGTCCTGTGTTGGTAGTTGACAGAGAGAGCTGATTGGTATGTCATGTTGTATATAACTGACAGTAATACACAGTGGAACCATCATCATGTTGTATATAACTGACAGTAATACACAGTGGAACCATCATCATGTCATATATAACTGACAGTAATACACAGTGGAACCTTCATCTTGTTGTTGTATATACCTGACAGTAATACACAGTGGAACCATCATCATATTGTACATAACTGACGGTAATACACAGTGGAACCATCATCATCATGTTGTATATAACTGACAGTAATACACAGTGGAACCATCATCATTTCGTATATAACTGACAGTAATACAAAGTGGAACCATCATCATCATGTTGTATATAACTGACAGTAACACACAGTGGAACCATCATCATGTTGTATATAACTGATAGTAATACACAGTGGAGCCATCATCATGTTGTATATAACTGACAGTAATACACAGTGGAACCATCATCATATTGTACATAACTGACGGTAATACACAGTGGAACCATCATCATCATGTTGTATATAACTGACAGTAATACAAAGTGGAACCATCATCATCATGTTGTATATAACTGACAGTAATACACAGTGGAACCATCATCATGTTGTATATAACTGACAGTAATACACAGTGGAACCATCATCATGTCGTATATAAATGACAGTAATACAAAGTGGAGCCATAATCATGTTGTATATAACTGACAGTAATACACAGTGGAACCATCATCATATTGTACATAACTGACAGTAATACACAGTGGAACCATCATCATCATGTTGTATATAACTGACAGTAATACACAGTGGAACCATCATCATCATGTTGTATATAACTGACAGTAATACACAGTGGAACCATCATCATGTTGTATATAACTGACATTAATACACAGTGGAACCATCATCATCATGTTGTATAAAACTGAAAGTAATACACAGTGGAACCATCATCATGTTGTTGTATATAACTGACAGTAATACACAGTGGAACCATCATCATGTTGTATATAACTGACAGTAATACACAGTGGAACCATCATAATGTTGTAGATAACTGACAGTAATACATAGTGGAACCATCATCATGTTGTATATAACTGACAGTAATACACAGTGGAACCATCATCATCATGTTGTATATAACTGACAGTAATACACAGTGGAACCATCATCATGTTGTATATAACTGACAGTAATACACAGTGGAACCATCATCATGTTGTATATAACTGACAGTAATACACAGTGGAACCATCATCATGTCATATATAACTGACAGTAATACACAGTGGAACCTTCATCTTGTTGTTGTATATACCTGACAGTAATACACAGTGGAACCATCATCATGTTGTATATAACTGACAGTAATACGCAGTGGAACCATCATCATGTTGTTTATAACTGACAGTAATACACAGTGGAACCATCATCATGTCGTATATAACTGACAGTAATACATAGTGGAACCATCATCATGTTGTTGTATATAACTGACAGTAATACACAGTGAAACCATCATCATGTTGTATATAACTGACAGTATTACATAGTGGAACCATCATCATGTTGTTGTATATAACTGACAGTAATACACAGTGGAACCATCATCATGTTGTATATAACTGACAGTAATACACAGTGGAACCATCATCATGTTGTATATAACTGACAGTAATACACAGTGGAACCATCATCATGTCGTATATAACTGACAGTAATACAAAGTGGAACCATCATCATGTTGTATATAACTGACAGTAATACACAGTGGAACCATCATCATATTGTACATAACTGACAGTAATACACAGTGGAACCATCATCATCATGTTGTATATAACTGACAGTAATACACAGTGGAACCATCATCATGTTGTATATAACTGACAGTAATACACAGTGGAAACATCATCATCATGTTGTATATAACTGAAAGTAATACACAGTGGAACCATCATCATGTTGTATATAACTGACATTAATACACAGTGGAACCATCATCATCATGTTGTATATAACTGACAGTAATACGCAGTGGAACCATCATCATGTTGTATATAACTGACAGTAATACATAGTGGAACCATCATCATGTTGTATATATCTGAAAATAATACATAGTGGAACCATCATCATGTTGATGTATTTAACTGACAGTAATACATAGTGGAACCATCATCATGTTGTATATAACTGACAGTAATACGCAGTGGAACCATAATCATGTTGTGTATAACTGACAGTAATACACAGTGGAACCATCATCATGTTGTATATAACTGACAGTAATACATAGTGGAACCATCATCATGTTGTTGTATATAACTGACAGTAATACACAGTGGAACCATCATCATGTTGTATATAACTGACAGAAATACATAGTGGAACCATCATCATGTTGTTGTATATAACTGACAGTAATACACAGTGGAACCATCATCATGTTCTATATAACTGACAGTAATACGCAGTGGAACCATCATCATGTTGTTTATAACTGACAGTAATACACAGTGGAACCATCATCATGTTGTATATAACTGACAGTAATACACAGTGGAACCATCATCATGTTGTTGTATATAACTGACAGTAATACACAGTTAAACCATCATCATGTTGTATATAACTGACAGTATAACATAGTGGAACCATCATCATGTTGTTGTATATAACTGAGAGTAATACACAGTGGAACCATCATCATGTGGTATATAACTGACACTAATACACAGTGGAACCATCATCATGTCGTATATAACTGACAGTAATACACAGTGGAACCATCATCATGTTGTATATAACTGACAGTAATACACAGTGGAACCATCATCATGTCGTATATAACTGACAGTAATACAAAGTGGAACCATCATCATGTTGTATATAACTGACATTAATACACAGTGGAATCATCATCATCATGTTGTATATAACTGACAGTAATACACAGTGGAACCATCATCATGTTGTTGTATATAACTGACAGTAATACACAGTGGAACCATCATCATGTTGTATATAACTGACAGTAATACACAGTGGAACCATCATCATGTTGTTGTATATATTTGACAGTAATACACAGTGGAACCATCATCATGTTGTTGTATATAACTGACAGTAATACACAGTGGAACCATCATCATATTGTACAAAACTGACAGTAATACACAGTGGAACCATCATAATGTTGTAGATAACTGACAGTAATACATAGTGGAACCATCATCATGTTGTATATAACTGACAGTAATACACAGTGGAACCATCATCATCATGTTGTATATAACTGACAGTAATACACAGTGGAACCATCATCATGTTGTATATAACTGACAGTAATACACAGTGGAACCATCATCATCATGTTGTATATAACTGACAGTAATACACAGTGGAACCATAATCATGTTGTATATAACTGACAGTAATACGCAGTGGAACCATCATCATGTTGTTGTATATAACTGACAGTAATACACAGTGGAACCATTATCATGTTGTTGTATATAACTGACAGTAATACACAGTGGAACCATTATCATGTTGTTGTATATAACTGACAGTAATACACAGTGGAAACATCATCATGTTGTTGTATATAACTGACAGTAATACACAGTGGAACAATCATCATGTTGTATATAACTGACAGTAATACACAGTGGAACCATCATCATGTGGTATATAACTGACAGTAATACACAGTGGAACCATCATCATGTTGTATATAACTGACAGTATAACATAGTGGAACCATCATCATGTTGTTGTATATAACTGACAGTAATACACAGTGGAACCATCATCATGTGGTATATAACTGACACTAATACACAGTGGAACCATCATCATGTCGTATATAACTGACAGTAATACACAGTGGAACCATCATCATGTTGTATATAACTGACAGTAATACACAGTGGAACCATCATCATGTCGTATATAACTGACAGTAATACAAAGTGGAACCATCATCATGTTGTATATAACTCACATTAATACACAGTGGAATCATCATCATCATGTTGTATATAACTGACAGTAATACACAGTGGAACCATCATCATGTTGTTGTATATAACTGACAGTAATACACAGTGGAACCATCATCATGTTGTATATAACTGACAGTAATACACAGTGGAACCATCATCATGTTGTTGTATATATTTGACAGTAATACACAGTGGAACCATCATCATGTTGTTGTATATAACTGACAGTAATACACAGTGGAACCATCATCATATTGTACAAAACTGACAGTAATACACAGTGGAACCATCATAATGTTGTAGATAACTGACAGTAATACATAGTGGAACCATCATCATGTTGTATATAACTGACAGTAATACACAGTGGAACCATCATCATCATGTTGTATATAACTGACAGTAATACACAGTGGAACCATCATCATGTTGTATATAACTGACAGTAATACACAGTGGAACCATCATCATCATGTTGTATATAACTGACAGTAATACACAGTGGAACCATAATCATGTTGTATATAACTGACAGTAATACGCAGTGGAACCATCATCATGTTGTTGTATATAACTGACAGTAATACACAGTGGAACCATTATCATGTTGTTGTATATAACTGACAGTAATACACAGTGGAACCATTATCATGTTGTATATAACTGACAGTAATACACAGTGGAAACATCATCATGTTGTTGTATATAACTGACAGTAATACACAGTGGAACAATCATCATGTTGTATATAACTGACAGTAATACACAGTGGAACCATCATCATGTGGTATATAACTGACAGTAATACACAGTGGAACCATCATCATGTTGTATATAACTGACAGTAATGCATAGTGGAACCATCATCATGTTGTTGTATATAACTGACAGTAATTCACAGTGAAACCATCATCATGTTGTATATAACTGACAGTAAAACGCAGTGGAACCATCATCATGTTGTTTATAACTGACAGTAATACATAGTAGAACCATCATCATGTTGTATATAACTGACAGTAATACACAGTGGAACCATAATCATGTTGTATATAACTGACAGTAATACGCAGTGGAACCATCATCATGTTGTTGTATATAACTGACAGTAATACACAGTGGAACCATTATCATGTTGTTGTATATAACTGACAGTAATACACAGTGGAACCATTATCATGTTGTTGTATATAACTGACAGTAATACACAGTGGAAACATCATCATGTTGTTGTATATAACTGACAGTAATACACATTGGAACCTTCATCATGTTGTATATAACTGATTGTAATTCACAGTGTAACCATCATCATGTCGTATATAACTGACAGTAATACACAGTGGAACCTTCATCTTGGTGTTGTATATACCTGACAGTAATACACAGTGGAACCATCATCATGTTGTTGTATATAACTGACAATAATACACAGTGGAACCATCATCATGTTGTATATAACTGACAGTAATACGCAGTGGAACCATCATCATGTGTTTATAACTGACAGTAATATACAGTGGAACCATCATCATGTTGTATATAACTGACAGTAATACATAGTGGAACCATCATCATGTTGTTGTATATACTAACAGTAATACACAGTGGAACCATCATCATGTTGTATATAACTGACAGTAATACACAGTGGAACCATCATCATGTGTTTATAACTGACAGTAATACACAGTGGAACAATCATCATGTTGTTGTATATAACTGACAGTAATACACAGTGGAACCTTCATCTTGTTGTTGTATTTAACTGAAAGTAATACACAGTGGAACCATCATCATGTTGTTGTATATAACTGACAGTAATACGCAGTGGAACCATCATCATGTTGTTGTATATAACTGACAGTAATACACAGTGGAACCATCATCATGTTGTATATAACTGACAGTAATACACAGTGGAACCATCATCATGTTGTATATAACTGACACTAAAACACAGTGGAACCTTCATCTTGTTGTTGTTTTTAACTGACAGTAATACACAGTGGAACCATCCTCATGTTGTTGTATATAACTGACAGAAATACACAGTGGAACCATCATCATGTTGTATATAACTGACAGTAATACAAAGTGGAACCATCATCATGTTGTATATAACTGACAGTAATACACAGTGGAACCATCATCATATTGTACATAACTGACAGTAATACACAGTGGAACCATCATCATCATGTTGTATATAACTGACAGTAATACACAGTGGAACCATCATCATGTTGTATATAACTGACAGTAATACACAGTGGAACCATCCTCATGTTGTATATAACTGACATTAATACACAGTGGAACCATCATCATCATGTTGTATATAACTGACAGTAATACACAGTGGAACCATCATCATGTTGTATATAACTGACAGTAATACGCAGTGGAACCATCATCATGTGTTTATAACTGACAGTAATACACAGTGGAACCATCATCATGTTGTTGTATATAACTGACAGTAATACACAGTGGAAACATCATCATGTTGTTGTATATAACTGACAGTAATACACAGTGGAACAATCATCATGTTGTATATAACTGACAGTAATACACAGTGGAACCATCATCATGTGGTATATAACTGACAGTAATACACAGTGGAACCATCATCATGTTGTATATAACTGACAGTAATACAAAGTGGAACCATCATCATGTTGTATATAACTGACAGTAATACACAGTGGAACCATCATCATATTGTACATAACTGACAGTAATACACAGTGGAACCATCATCATCATGTTGTATATAACTGACAGTAATACACAGTGGAACCATCATCATGTTGTATATAACTGACAGTAATACACAGTGGAACCATCCTCATGTTGTATATAACTGACAGTAATACACAGTGGAACCATCATCATGTTGTATATAACTGACAGTAATACACAGTGGAACCATCATCATCATGTTGTATATAACTGACAGTAATACACAGTGGAACCATCATCATGTTGTATATAACTGACAGTAATACGCAGTGGAACCATCATCATGTGTTTATAACTGACAGTAATACACAGTGGAACCATCATCATGTTGTATATAACTGACAGTAATACATAGCGGAACCATCATCATGTTGTTGTATGTAACTGACAGTAATACACGGTGAAACCATCATCATGTTGTATATAACTGACAGTAATACATAGTGGAACCATCATCATGTTGTTGTATATAACTGACAGTAATACACAGTGGAACCATCATCATGTGGTATATAACTGACAGTAATACGCAGTGGAACCATCATCATGTGTTTATAACTGACAGTAATACACAGTGGAACCATCATCATGTTGTTGTATATAACTGACAGTAATACACAGTGGAAACATCATCATGTTGTTGTATATAACTGACAGTAATACACAGTGGAACAATCATCATGTTGTATATAACTGACAGTAATACACAGTGGAACCATCATCATGTGGTATATAACTGACAGTAATACACAGTGGAACCATCATCATGTGGTATATAACTGACAGTAATACACAGTGGAACCATCATCATGTTGTATACAACTGACAGTAATACATAGTGGAACCATCATCATGTTGTTGTATATAACTGACAGTAATTCACAGTGAAACCATCATCATGTTGTATATAACTGACAGTAATACGCAGTGGAACCATCATCATGTTGTTTATAACTGACAGTAAAACACAGTGGAACCATCATCATGTTGTATATAACTGACAGTAATACATAGTGGAACCATCATCATGTTGTTGTATATAACTGACAGTAATACACAGTGAAACCATCATCATGTTGTATATAACTGACAGTATTACATAGTGGAACCATCATCATGTTGTTGTATATAACTGACAGTAATACACAGTGGAAACATCATCATGTTGTTGTATATAACTGACAGTAATACACAGTGGAACAATCATCATGTTGTATATAACTGACAGTAATACACAGTGGAACCATCATCATGTGGTATATAACTGACAGTAATACATAGTGGAACCATCATCATGTTGTTGTATATAACTGACAGTAATTCACAGTGGAACCATCATCATGTTGTATATAACTGACAGTAATACGCAGTGGAACCATCATCATGTTGTTTATAACTGACAGTAATACACAGTGGAACCATCATCATGTTGTATATAACTGACAGTAATACACAGTGGAACCATCATCATGTTGTATATAACTGACACTAAAACACAGTGGAACCTTCATCTTGTTGTTGTTTTTAACTGACAGTAATACACAGTGGAACCATCCTCATGTTGTTGTATATAACTGACAGAAATACACAGTGGAACCATCATCATGTTGTATATAACTGACAGTAATACAAAGTGGAACCATCATCATGTTGTATATAACTGACAGTAATACACAGTGGAACCATCATCATATTGTACATAACTGACAGTAATACACAGTGGAACCATCATCATCATGTGGTATATAACTGACAGTAATACATAGTGGAACCATCATCATGTTGTTGTATATAACTGACAGTAATTCACAGTGGAACCATCATCATGTTGTATATAACTGACAGTAATACGCAGTGGAACCATCATCATGTTGTATATAACTGACAGTAATACACAGTGGAACCATCATCATGTTGTATATAACTGACAGTAATACACAGTGGAACCATCATCATGTTGTATATAACTGACACTAAAACACAGTGGAACCTTCATCTTGTTGTTGTTTTTAACTGACAGTAATACACAGTGGAACCATCCTCATGTTGTTGTATATAACTGACAGAAATACACAGTGGAACCATCATCATGTTGTATATAACTGACAGTAATACAAAGTGGAACCATCATCATGTTGTATATAACTGACAGTAATACACAGTGGAACCATCATCATGTTGTATATAACTGACAGTAATACATAGTGGAACCATCATCATGTTGTTGTATATAACTGACAGTAATTCACAGTGAAACCATCATCATGTTGTATATAACTGACAGTAATACGCAGTGGAACCATCATCATGTTGTTTATAACTGACAGTAAAACACAGTGGAACCATCATCATGTTGTATATAACTGACAGTAATACATAGTGGAACCATCATCATGTTGTTGTATATAACTGACAGTAATACACAGTGAAACCATCATCATGTTGTATATAACTGACAGTATTACATAGTGGAACCATCATCATGTTGTTGTATATAACTGACAGTAATTCACAGTGAAACCATCATCATGTTGTATATAACTGACAGTAATACGCAGTGGAACCATCATCATGTTGTTTATAACTGACAGTAATACATAGTGGAACCATCATCGTGTTGTTGTATATAACTGACAATAATACACAGTGGAACCATCATCATGTTGTTGTATATAACTGACAGTAATTCACAGTGGAACCATCATCATGTTGTATATAACTGACAGTAATACGCAGTGGAACCATCATCATGTTGTTTATAACTGACAGTAATACACAGTGGAACCATCATCATGTTGTATATAACTGACAGTAATACACAGTGGAACCATCATCATGTTGTATATAACTGACACTAAAACACAGTGGAACCTTCATCTTGTTGTTGTTTTTAACTGACAGTAATACACAGTGGAACCATCCTCATGTTGTTGTATATAACTGACAGAAATACACAGTGGAACCATCATCATGTTGTATATAACTGACAGTAATACAAAGTGGAACCATCATCATGTTGTATATAACTGACAGTAATACACAGTGGAACCATCATCATATTGTACATAACTGACAGTAATACACAGTGGAACCATCATCATCATGTGGTATATAACTGACAGTAATACATAGTGGAACCATCATCATGTTGTTGTATATAACTGACAGTAATTCACAGTGGAACCATCATCATGTTGTATATAACTGACAGTAATACGCAGTGGAACCATCATCATGTTGTTTATAACTGACAGTAATACACAGTGGAACCATCATCATGTAGTCTATAACTGACAGTAATACACAGTGGAACCATCATCATGTTGTATATAACTGACACTAAAACACAGTGGAACCTTCATCTTGTTGTTGTTTTTAACTGACAGTAATACACAGTGGAACCATCCTCATGTTGTTGTATATAACTGACAGAAATACACAGTGGAACCATCATCATGTTGTATATAACTGACAGTAATACAAAGTGGAACCATCATCATGTTGTATATAACTGACAGTAATACACAGTGGAACCATCATCATATTGTACATAACTGACAGTAATACACAGTGGAACCATCATCATCATGTTGTATATAACTGACAGTAATACACAGTGGAACCATCATCATGTTGTATATAACTGACAGTAATACACAGTGGAACCATCCTCATGTTGTATATAACTGACAGTAATACACAGTGGAACCATCATCATGTTGTATATAACTGACAGTAATACACAGTGGAACCATCATCATCATGTTGTATATAACTGACATTAATACACAGTGGAACCATCATCATCATGTTGTATATAACTGACAGTAATACACAGTGGAACCATCATCATGTTGTATATAACTGACAGTAATACGCAGTGGAACCATCATCATGTGTTTATAACTGACAGTAATACACAGTGGAACCATCATCATGTTGTATATAACTGACAGTAATACATAGCGGAACCATCATCATGTTGTTGTATGTAACTGACAGTAATACACGGTGAAACCATCATCATGTTGTATATAACTGACAGTAATACATAGTGGAACCATCATCATGTTGTTGTATATAACTGACAGTAATACACAGTGGAACCATCATCATGTGGTATATAACTGACAGTAATACGCAGTGGAACCATCATCATGTGTTTATAACTGACAGTAATACACAGTGGAACCATCATCATGTTGTTGTATATAACTGACAGTAATACACAGTGGAAACATCATCATGTTGTTGTATATAACTGACAGTAATACACAGTGGAACAATCATCATGTTGTATATAACTGACAGTAATACACAGTGGAACCATCATCATGTGGTATATAACTGACAGTAATACACAGTGGAACCATCATCATGTTGTATATAACTGACAGTAATACATAGTGGAACCATCATCATGTTGTTGTATATAACTGACAGTAATACACAGTGGAACCATCATCATGTGGTATATAACTGACAGTAATACACAGTGGAACCATCATCATGTTGTATATAACTGACAGTAATACATAGTGGAACCATCATCATGTTGTTGTATATAACTGACAGTAATTCACAGTGAAACCATCATCATGTTGTATATAACTGACAGTAATACGCAGTGGAACCATCATCATGTTGTTTATAACTGACAGTAAAACACAGTGGAACCATCATCATGTTGTATATAACTGACAGTAATACATAGTGGAACCATCATCATGTTGTTGTATATAACTGACAGTAATACACAGTGAAACCATCATCATGTTGTATATAACTGACAGTATTACATAGTGGAACCATCATCATGTTGTTGTATATAACTGACAGTAATTCACAGTGAAACCATCATCATGTTGTATATAACTGACAGTAATACGCAGTGGAACCATCATCATGTTGTTTATAACTGACAGTAATACATAGTGGAACCATCATCATGTTGTTGTATATAACTGACAGTAATACACAGTGGAAACATCATCATGTTGTTGTATATAACTGACAGTAATACACAGTGGAACAATCATCATGTTGTATATAACTGACAGTAATACACAGTGGAACCATCATCATGTGGTATATAACTGACAGTAATACATAGTGGAACCATCATCATGTTGTTGTATATAACTGACAGTAATTCACAGTGGAACCATCATCATGTTGTATATAACTGACAGTAATACGCAGTGGAACCATCATCATGTTGTTTATAACTGACAGTAATACACAGTGGAACCATCATCATGTTGTATATAACTGACAGTAATACACAGTGGAACCATCATCATGTTGTATATAACTGACACTAAAACACAGTGGAACCTTCATCTTGTTGTTGTTTTTAACTGACAGTAATACACAGTGGAACCATCCTCATGTTGTTGTATATAACTGACAGAAATACACAGTGGAACCATCATCATGTTGTATATAACTGACAGTAATACACAGTGGAACCATCATCATATTGTACATAACTGACAGTAATACACAGTGGAACCATCATCATCATGTGGTATATAACTGACAGTAATACATAGTGGAAACATCATCATGTTGTTGTATATAACTGACAGTAATTCACAGTGGAACCATCATCATGTTGTATATAACTGACAGTAATACGCAGTGGAACCATCATCATGTTGTATATAACTGACAGTAATACACAGTGGAACCATCATCATGTTGTATATAACTGACAGTAATACACAGTGGAACCATCATCATGTTGTATATAACTGACACTAAAACACAGTGGAACCTTCATCTTGTTGTTGTTTTTAACTGACAGTAATACACAGTGGAACCATCCTCATGTTGTTGTATATAACTGACAGAAATACACAGTGGAACCATCATCATATTGTACATAACTGACAGTAATACACAGTGGAACCATCATCATCATGTTGTATATAACTGACAGTAATACACAGTGGAACCATCATCATGTTGTATATAACTGACAGTAATACACAGTGGAACCATCATCATCATGTTGTATATAACTGACATTAATACACAGTGGAACCATCATCATCATGTTGTATATAACTGACAGTAATACACAGTGGAACCATCATCATGTTGTTGTATATAACTGACAGTAATACACAGTGGAACCATCATCATGTGGTATATAACTGACAGTAATACACAGTGGAACCATCATCATGTTGTATATAACTGACAGTAATACATAGTGGAACCATCATCATGTTGTTGTATATAACTGACAGTAATTCACAGTGAAACCATCATCATGTTGTATATAACTGACAGTAATACGCAGTGGAACCATCATCATGTTGTTTATAACTGACAGTAAAACACAGTGGAACCATCATCATGTTGTATATAACTGACAGTAATACATAGTGGAACCATCATCATGTTGTTGTATATAACTGACAGTAATACACAGTGAAACCATCATCATGTTGTATATAACTGACAGTATTACATAGTGGAACCATCATCATGTTGTTGTATATAACTGACAGTAATTCACAGTGAAACCATCATCATGTTGTATATAACTGACAGTAATACACAGTGGAACCATCATCATGTTGTTTATAACTGACAGTAATACATAGTGGAACCATCATCATGTTGTTGTATATAACTGACAGTAATACACAGTGGAAACATCATCATGTTGTTGTATATAACTGACAGTAATACACAGTGAAACCATCATCATGTTGTATATAACTGACAGTATTATATAGTGGAACCATCATCATGTTGTTGTATATAACTGACAGTAATTCACAGTGAAACCATCATCATGTTGTATATAACTGACAGTAATTCACAGTGGAACCATCATCATGTTGTATATAACTGACAGTAATACGCAGTGGAACCATCATCATGTTGTTTATAACTGACAGTAATACACAGTGGAACCATCATCATGTTGTATATAACTGACAGTAATACACAGTGGAACCATCATCATGTTGTATATAACTGACACTAAAACACAGTGGAACCTTCATCTTGTTGTTGTTTTTAACTGACAGTAATACACAGTGGAACCATCCTCATGTTGTTGTATATAACTGACAGAAATACACAGTGGAACCATCATCATGTTGTATATAACTGACAGTAATACAAAGTGGAACCATCATCATGTTGTATATAACTGACAGTAATACACAGTGGAACCATCATCATATTGTACATAACTGACAGTAATACACAGTGGAACCATCATCATCATGTTGTATATAACTGACAGTAATACACAGTGGAACCATCATCATGTTGTATATAACTGACAGTAATACACAGTGGAACCATCCTCATGTTGTATATAACTGACAGTAATACACAGTGGAACCATCATCATGTTGTATATAACTGACAGTAATACACAGTGGAACCATCATCATCATGTTGTATATAACTGACATTAATACACAGTGGAACCATCATCATCATGTTGTATATAACTGACAGTAATACACAGTGGAACCATCATCATGTTGTATATAACTGACAGTAATACACAGTGGAACCATCATCATATTGTACATAACTGACAGTAATACACAGTGGAACCATCATCATCATGTGGTATATAACTGACAGTAATACATAGTGGAACCATCATCATGTTGTTGTATATAACTGACAGTAATTCACAGTGGAACCATCATCATGTTGTATATAACTGACAGTAATACGCAGTGGAACCATCATCATGTTGTATATAACTGACAGTAATACACAGTGGAACCATCATCATGTTGTATATAACTGACAGTAATACACAGTGGAACCATCATCATGTTGTATATAACTGACACTAAAACACAGTGGAACCTTCATCTTGTTGTTGTTTTTAACTGACAGTAATACACAGTGGAACCATCCTCATGTTGTTGTATATAACTGACAGAAATACACAGTGGAACCATCATCATGTTGTATATAACTGACAGTAATACAAAGTGGAACCATCATCATGTTGTATATAACTGACAGTAATACACAGTGGAACCATCATCATATTGTACATAACTGACAGTAATACACAGTGGAACCATCATCATCATGTTGTATATAACTGACAGTAATACACAGTGGAACCATCATCATGTTGTATATAACTGACAGTAATACACAGTGGAACCATCTTCATGTTGTATATAACTGACAGTAATACACAGTGGAACCATCATCATGTTGTATATAACTGACATTAATACACAGTGGAACCATCATCATCATGTTGTATATAACTGACAGTAATACACAGTGGAACCATCATCATGTTGTATATAACTGACAGTAATACGCAGTGGAACCATCATCATGTGTTTATAACTGACAGTAATACACAGTGGAACCATCATCATGTTGTATATAACTGACAGTAATACATAGCGGAACCATCATCATGTTGTTGTATGTAACTGACAGTAATACACGGTGAAACCATCATCATGTTGTATATAACTGACAGTAATACATAGTGGAACCATCATCATGTTGTTGTATATAACTGACAGTAATACACAGTGGAACCATCATCATGTGGTATATAACTGACAGTAATACACAGTGGAACCATCATCATGTTGTATATAACTGACAGTAATACACAGTGGAACCATCATCATCATGTTGTATATAACTGACAGTAATACACAGTGGAACCATCATCATGTTGTATATAACTGACAGTAATACGCAGTGGAACCATCATCATGTGTTTATAACTGACAGTAATTCACAGTGAAACCATCATCATGTTGTATATAACTGACAGTATTACATAGTGGAACCATCATCATGTTGTTGTATATAACTGACATTAATACACAGTGGAACCATCATCATGTGGTATATAACTGACAGTAATACACAGTGGAACCATCATCATGTTGTATATAACTGACAGTAATACATAGTGGAACCATCATCATGTTGTTGTATATAACTGACAGTAATTCACAGTGAAACCATCATCATGTTGTATATAACTGACAGTAATACGCAGTGGAACCATCATCATGTTGTTTATAACTGACAGTAATACACAGTGGAAACATCATCATGTTGTATATAACTGACAGTAATACATAGTGGAACCATCATCATGTTGTTGTATATAACTGACAGTAATACACAGTGGAACCATCATCATGTGGTATATAACTGACAGTAATACATAGTGGAACCATCATCATGTTGTTTATAACTGACAGTAATACACAGTGGAACCATCATCATGTTGTTTATAACTGACAGTAATACACAGTGGAACCATCATCATGTTGTTTATAACTGACAGTAATACACAGTGGAACCATCATCATGTTGTATATAACTGACAGTAATACATAGTGGAACCATCATCATGTTGTATATAACTGACAGTATTGCATAGTGGAACCATCATCATGTTGTTGTATATAACTGACAGTAATACACAGTGGAACCATCATCATGTGGTATATAACTGACTGTAAAAAACAGTGGAACCATCATCATGTTGTATATAACTGACAGTAATACATAGTGGAACCATCATCATGTTGTTGTATATAACTGACAGTAATACACAGTGAAACCATCATCATGTTGTATGTAACTGACAGTATTACATAGTGGAAACATCATCATGTTGTTGTATTTAACTGACAGTAATACACAGTGGAACCATCATCATGTTGTTGTATATAACTGACAGTAAAAAACAGTGGAACCATCATCATGTTGTATATAACTGACAGTAATACACAGTGGAACCATCCTCATGTTGTATATAACTGACAGTAATACACAGTGGAACCATCATCATGTTGTATATAACTGACAGTAATACACAGTGGAACCATCATCATCATGTTGTATATAACTGACATTAATACACAGTGGAACCATCATCATCATGTTTTATATAACTGACAGTAATACACAGTGGAACCATCATCATGTTGTATATAACTGACAGTAATACACAGTGGAACCATCATCATGTCGTATATAACTGACAGTAATACACAGTGGAACCATCATCTTGTTGTTGTATATACCTGACAGTAATACACAGTGGAACCATCATCATGTTGTTGTATATAACTGACAGTAATACACAGTGGAACCATCATCATGTTGTATATAACTGACAGTAATACGCAGTGGAACCATCATCATGTGTTTATAACTGACAGTAATACACAGTGGAACCATCATCATGTTGTATATAACTGACAGTAATACATAGCGGAATCATCATCATGTTGTTGTATGTAACTGACAGTAATACACGGTGAAACCATCATCATGTTGTATATAACTGACAGTAATACATAGTGGAACCATCATCAGGTTGTTGTATATAACTGACAGTAATACACAGTGGAACCATCATCATGTTGTTGTATATAACTGACAGTAATACACAGTGGAACCATCATCATGTGGTATATAACTGACAGTAATACACAGTGGAACCATCATCATGTTGTATATAACTGACAGTAATACATAGTGGAACCATCATCATGTTGTTGTATATAACTGACAGTAATTCACAGTGAAACCATCATCATGTTGTATATAACTGACAGTAATACGCAGTGGAACCATCATCATGTTGTTTTTAACTGACAGTAATACACAGTGGAACCATCATCATGTTGTATATAACTGACAGTAATACATAGTTGAACCATCATCATGTTGTTGTATATAACTGACAGTAATACACAGTGGAACCATCATCATGTGGTATATAACTGACAGTAAAAAACAGTGGAACCATCATCATGTTGTATATAACTGACAGTAATACATAGTGGAACCATCATCATGTTGTTGTATATAACTGACAGTAATACACAGTGAAACCATCATCATGTTGTATATAACTGACAGTATTACATAGTGGAAACATCATCATGTTGTTGTATATAACTGACAGTAATACACAGTGGAACCATCATCATGTGGTATATAACTGACAGTAATACACAGTGGAACCATCATCATGTTGTATATAACTGACAGTAATACAAATTGGAACCTTCATCATGTTGTATATAACTGACAGTAATACACAGTGGAACCATCATCATGTTGTATATAACTGACAGTAATACACAGTGGAACCATCATCATCATGTTGTATATAACTGACATTAATACACAGTGGAACCATCATCATCATGTTGTATATAACTGACAGTAATACACAGTGGAACCATCATCATGTTGTATATAACTGACAGTAATACACATTGGAACCTTCATCATGTTGTATATAACTGACAGTAATACACAGTGGAACCATCATCATGTCGTATATAACTGACAGTAACACACAGTGGAACCTTCATCTTGTTGTTGTATATACCTGACAGTAATACACAGTGGAACCATCATCATGTTGTTGTATATAACTGACAGTAATACACAATGGAACCATCATCATGTTGTATATAACTGACAGTAATACGCAGTGGAACCATCATCATGTGTTTATAACTGACAGTAATACACAGTGGAACCATCATCATGTTGTATATAACTGACAGTAATACACAGTGGAACCATCATCATGTTGTTGTATATAACTGACAGTAATACACAGTGGAACAATCATCATGTTGTATATAACTGACAGTAATACACAGTGGGACCATCATCATGTTGTATATAACTGACAGTAATACACAGTGGAACAATCATCATGTTGTATATAACTGACAGTAATACGCAGTGGAACCATCCTTATGTTGTTTATAACTGACAGTAATACATAGTGGAACCATCATCATGTGGTATATAACTGACAGTAATACACAGTGGAACCATCATCATGTGGTATATAACTGACAGTAATACACAGTGGAACCATCATCATGTGGTATATAACTGACAGTAATACACAGTGGAACCATCATCATGTTGTATATAACTGACAGTAATACATAGTGGAACCATCATCATGTTGTTGTATATAACTGACAGTAATACACAGTGGAACCATCATCATGTTGTATATAACTGACAGTAATACATAGTGGAACCATCATCATGTTGTTGTATGTAACTGACAGTAATACACAGTGAAACCATCATCATGTTGTATATAACTGACAGTAATACATAGTGGAACCATCATCATGTTGTTGTATATAACTGACAGTAATACACAGTGGAACCATCATCATGTGGTATATAACTGACAGTAATACACAGTGGAACCATCATCATGTGGTATATAACTGACAGTAATACACAGTGGAACCATCATCATGTTGTATATAACTGACAGTAATACAAATTGGAACCTTCATCATGTTGTATATAACTGACAGTAATACACAGTGGAACCATCATCATGTTGTTTATAACTGACAGTAATACACAGTGGAACCATCATCATGTTGTTTATAACTGACAGTAATACACAGTGGAACCATCATCATGTTGTATATAACTGACAGTAATACATAGTGGAACCATCATCATGTTGTATATAACTGACAGTATTGCATAGTGGAACCATCATCATGTTGTTGTATATAACTGACAGTAATACACAGTGGAACCATCATCATGTGGTATATAACTGACAGTAAAAAACAGTGGAACCATCATCATGTTGTATATAACTGACAGTAATACATAGTGGAACCATCATCATGTTGTTGTATATAACTGACAGTAATACACAGTGAAACCATCATCATGTTGTATGTAACTGACAGTATTACATAGTGGAAACATCATCATGTTGTTGTATTTAACTGACAGTAATACACAGTGGAACCATCATCATGTTGTATATAACTGACAGTAATACACAGTGGAACCATCATCATCATGTTGTATATAACTGACATTAATACACAGTGGAACCATCATCATCATGTTTTATATAACTGACAGTAATACAAATTGGAACCTTCATCATGTTGTATATAACTGACAGTAATACACAGTGGAACCATCATCATGTTGTATATAACTGACAGTAATACACAGTGGAACCATCATCATCATGTTGTATATAACTGACATTAATACACAGTGGAACCATCATCATCATGTTGTATATAACTGACAGTAATACACAGTGGAACCATCATCATGTTGTATATAACTGACAGTAATACACATTGGAACCTTCATCATGTTGTATATAACTGACAGTAATACACAGTGGAACCATCATCATGTCGTATATAACTGACAGTAACACACAGTGGAACCTTCATCTTGTTGTTGTATATACCTGACAGTAATACACAGTGGAACCATCATCATGTTGTTGTATATAGCTGACAGTAATACACAATGGAACCATCATCATGTTGTATATAACTGACAGTAATATGCAGTGGAACCATCATCATGTGTTTATAACTGACAGTAATACACAGTGGAACCATCATCATGTTGTATATAACTGACAGTAATACACAGTGGAACCATCATCATGTTGTTGTATATAACTGACAGTAATATACAGTGGAACAATCATCATGTTGTATATAACTGACAGTAATACACAGTGGGACCATCATCATGTTGTATATAACTGACAGTAATACACAGTGGAACAATCATCATGTTGTATATAACTGACAGTAATACGCAGTGGAACCATCCTTATGTTGTTTATAACTGACAGTAATACATAGTGGAACCATCATCATGTGGTATATAACTGACAGTAATACACAGTGGAACCATCATCATGTGGTATATAACTGACAGTAATACACAGTGGAACCATCATCATGTGGTATATAACTGACAGTAATACACAGTGGAACCATCATCATGTTGTATATAACTGACAGTAATACATAGTGGAACCATCATCATGTTGTTGTATATAACTGACAGTAATACACAGTGGAACCATCATCATGTTATATATAACTGACAGTAATACATAGTGGAACCATTATCATGTTGTTGTATATAACTGACAGTAATACACAGTGGAACCATCATCATGTGGTGTATAACTGACAGTAATACACAGTGGAACCATCATCATGTGGTATATAACTGACAGTAATACACAGTGGAACCATCATCATGTTGTATATAACTGACAGTAATACAAATTGGAACCTTCATCATGTTGTATATAACTGACAGTAATACACAGTGGAACCATCATCATGTTGTATATAACTGACAGTAATACACAGTGGAACCATCATCATCATGTTGTATATAACTGACATTAATACACAGTGGAACCATCATCATCATGTTGTATATAACTGACAGTAATACACAGTGGAACCATCATCATGTTGTATATAACTGACAGTAATACACATTGGAATCTTCATCATGTTGTATATTACTGACAGTAATACACAGTGGAACCATCATCATGTCGTATATAACTGACAGTAACACACAGTGGAACCTTCATCTTGTTGTTGTATATACCTGACAGTAATACACAGTGGAACCATCATCATGTTGTTGTATATAACTGACAGTAATACACAATGGAACCATCATCATGTTGTATATAACTGACAGTAATACGCAGTGGAACCATCATCATGTGTTTATAACTGACAGTAATACACAGTGGAACCATCATCATGTTGTTTATAACTGACAGTAATACACAGTGGAACCATCATCATGTTGTTTATAACTGACAGTAATACACAGTGGAACCATCATCATGTTGTATATAACTGACAGTAATACATAGTGGAACCATCATCATGTTGTATATAACTGACAGTATTGCATAGTGGAACCATCATCATGTTGTTGTATATAACTGACAGTAATACACAGTGGAACCATCATCATGTGGTATATAACTGACAGTAAAAAACAGTGGAACCATCATCATGTTGTATATAACTGACAGTAATACATAGTGGAACCATCATCATGTTGTTGTATATAACTGACAGTAATACACAGTGAAACCATCATCATGTTGTATGTAACTGACAGTATTACATAGTGGAAACATCATCATGTTGTTGTATTTAACTGACAGTAATACACAGTGGAACCATCATCATGTTGTTGTATATAACTGACAGTAAAAAACAGTGGAACCATCATCATGTTGTATATAACTGACAGTAATACACAGTGGAACCATCCTCATGTTGTATATAACTGACAGTAATACACAGTGGAACCATCATCATGTTGTATATAACTGACAGTAATACACAGTGGAACCATCATCATGTGGTATATAACTGACAGTAATACACAGTGGAACCATCATCATGTTGTATATAACTGACAGTAATACATAGTGGAACCATCATCATGTTGTTGTATATAACTGACAGTAATACACAGTGGAACCATCATCATGTTATATATAACTGACAGTAATACATAGTGGAACCATCATCATGTTGTTGTATGTAACTGACAGTAATACACAGTGAAACCATCATCATGTTGTATATAACTGACAGTAATACATAGTGGAACCATTATCATGTTGTTGTATATAACTGACAGTAATACACAGTGGAACCATCATCATGTGGTATATAACTGACAGTAATACACAGTGGAACCATCATCATGTGGTATATAACTGACAGTAATACACAGTGGAACCATCATCATGTTGTATATAACTGACAGTAATACAAATTGGAACCTTCATCATGTTGTATATAACTGACAGTAATACACAGTGGAACCATCATCATGTTGTATATAACTGACAGTAATACACAGTGGAACCATCATCATCATGTTGTATATAACTGACATTAATACACAGTGGAACCATCATCATCATGTTGTATATAACTGACAGTAATATACAGTGGAACCATCATCATGTTGTATATAACTGACAGTAATACACATTGGAACCTTCATCATGTTGTATATTACTGACAGTAATACACAGTGGAACACTCATCATGTCGTATATAACTGACAGTAACACACAGTGGAACCTTCATCTTGTTGTTGTATATACCTGACAGTAATACACAGTGGAACCATCATCATGTTGTTGTATATAACTGACAGTAATACACAATGGAACCATCATCATGTTGTATATAACTGACAGTAATACGCAGTGGAACCATCATCATGTGTTTATAACTGACAGTAATACACAGTGGAACCATCATCATGTTGTTTATAACTGACAGTAATACACAGTGGAACCATCATCATGTTGTTTATAACTGACAGTAATACACAGTGGAACCATCATCATGTTGTATATAACTGACAGTAATACATAGTGGAACCATCATCATGTTGTATATAACTGACAGTATTGCATAGTGGAACCATCATCATGTTGTTGTATATAACTGACAGTAATACACAGTGGAACCATCATCATGTGGTATATAACTGACAGTAAAAAACAGTGGAACCATCATCATGTTGTATATAACTGACAGTAATACATAGTGGAACCATCATCATGTTGTTGTATATAACTGACAGTAATACACAGTGAAACCATCATCATGTTGTATGTAACTGACAGTATTACATAGTGGAAACATCATCATGTTGTTGTATTTAACTGACAGTAATACACAGTGGAACCATCATCATGTTGTTGTATATAACTGACAGTAAAAAACAGTGGAACCATCATCATGTTGTATATAACTGACAGTAATACACAGTGGAACCATCCTCATGTTGTATATAACTGACAGTAATACACAGTGGAACCATCATCATGTTGTATATAACTGACAGTAATACACAGTGGAACCATCATCATCATGTTGTATATAACTGACATTAATACACAGTGGAACCATCATCATCATGTTTTATATAACTGACAGTAATACACAGTGGAACCATCATCATGTTGTATATAACTGACAGTAATACACAGTGGAACCATCATCATGTCGTATATAACTGACAGTAATACACAGTGGAACCATCATCTTGTTGTTGTATATACCTGACAGTAATACACAGTGGAACCATCATCATGTTGTATATAACTGACAGTAATACGCAGTGGAACCATCATCATGTGTTTATAACTGACAGTAATACACAGTGGAACCATCATCATGTTGTATATAACTGACAGTAATACATAGCGGAATCATCATCATGTTGTTGTATGTAACTGACAGTAATACACGGTGAAACCATCATCATGTTGTATATAACTGACAGTAATACATAGTGGAACCATCAACAGGTTGTTGTATATAACTGACAGTAATACACAGTGGAACCATCATCATGTTGTTGTATATAACTGACAGTAATACACAGTGGAACCATCATCATGTGGTATATAACTGACAGTAATACACAGTGGAACCATCATCATGTTGTATATAACTGACAGTAATACATAGTGGAACCATCATCATGTTGTTGTATATAACTGACAGTAATTCACAGTGAAACCATCATCATGTTGTATATAACTGACAGTAATACGCAGTGGAACCATCATCATGTTGTTTTTAACTGACAGTAATACACAGTGGAACCATCATCATGTTGTATATAACTGACAGTAATACATAGTTGAACCATCATCATGTTGTTGTATATAACTGACAGTAATACACAGTGGAACCATCATCATGTGGTATATAACTGACAGTAAAAAACAGTGGAACCATCATCATGTTGTATATAACTGACAGTAATACATAGTGGAACCATCATCATGTTGTTGTATATAACTGACAGTAATACACAGTGAAACCATCATCATGTTGTATATAACTGACAGTATTACATAGTGGAAACATCATCATGTTGTTGTATATAACTGACAGTAATACACAGTGGAACAATCATCATGTGGTATATAACTGACAGTAATACACAGTGGAACCATCATCATGTTGTATATAACTGACAGTAATACAAATTGGAACCTTCATCATGTTGTATATAACTGACAGTAATACACAGTGGAACCATCATCATGTTGTATATAACTGACAGTAATACACAGTGGAACCATCATCATCATGTTGTATATAACTGACATTAATACACAGTGGAACCATCATCATCATGTTGTATATAACTAACAGTAATACACAGTGGAACCATCATCATGTTGTATATAACTGACAGTAATACACAGTGGAACCATCATCATGTCGTATATAACTGACAGTAACACACAGTGGAACCTTCATCTTGTTGTTGTATATACCTGACAGTAATACACAGTGGAACCATCATCATGTTGTTGTATATAATTGACAGTAATACACAATGGAACCATCATCATGTTGTATATAACTGACAGTAATACGCAGTGGAACCATCATCATGTGTTTATAACTGACAGTAATACACAGTGGAACCATCATCATGTTGTATATAACTGACAGTAATACACAGTGGAACCATCATCATGTTGTTGTATATAACTGACAGTAATACACAGTGGAACAATCATCATGTTGTATATAACTGACAGTAATACACAGTGGAACCATCATCATGTTGTATATAACTGACAGTAATACACAGTGGAACAATCATCATGTTGTACATAACTGACAGTAATACGCAGTGGAACCATCCTTATGTTGTTTATAACTGACAGTAATACACAGTGGAACCATCATCATGTGGTATATAACTGACAGTAATACACAGTGGAACCATCATCATGTGGTATATAACTGACAGTAATACACAGTGGCACCATCATCATGTTGTTTATAACTGACAGTAATACACAGTGGAAACATCATCATGTTGTATATAACTGACAGTAATACACAGTGGAACCATCATCATGTCGTATATAACTGACAGTAACACACAGTGGAACCTTCATCTTGTTGTTGTATATACCTGACAGTAATACACAGTGGAACCATCATCATGTTGTTGTATATAACTGACAGTAATACACAATGGAACCATCATCATGTTGTATATAACTGACAGTAATACGCAGTGGAACCATCATCATGTGTTTATAACTGACAGTAATACACAGTGGAACCATCATCATGTTGTATATAACTGACAGTAATACATAGTGGAACCATCATCATGTTGTTGTATATAACTGACAGTAATACACAGTGAAACCATCATCATGTTGTATATAACTGACAGTATTACATAGTGGAAACATCATCATGTTGTTGTATATAACTGACAGTAATACACAGTGGAACCATCATCATGTGGTATATAACTGACAGTAATACACAGTGGAACCATCATCATGTTGTATATAACTGACAGTAATACAAATTGGAACCTTCATCATGTTGTATATAACTGACAGTAATACACAGTGGAACCATCATCATGTTGTATATAACTGACAGTAATACACAGTGGAACCATCATCATCATGTTGTATATAACTGACATTAATACACAGTGGAACCATCATCATCATGTTGTATATAACTGACAGTAATACACAGTGGAACCATCATCATGTTGTATATAACTGACAGTAATACACAGTGGAACCATCATCATGTCGTATATAACTGACAGTAATACATAGTGGAACCATCATCATGTTGTTGTATATAACTGACAGTAATACACAGTGGAACCATAATCATGTTGTATATAACTGACAGTAATACATAGTGGAACCATCATCATGTTGTTGTATGTAACTGACAGTAATACACAGTGAAACCATCATCATGTTGTATATAACTGACAGTAATACATAGTGGAACCATCATCATGTTGTTGTATATAACTGACAGTAATACACAGTGGAACCATCATCATGTTGTATATAACTGACAGTAATACATAGTGGAACCATCATCATGTTGTTGTATGTAACTGACAGTAATACACAGTGAAACCATCATCATGTTGTATATAACTGACAGTAATACACAGTGGAACCATCATCATGTGGTATATAACTGACAGTAATACACAGTGGAACCATCATCATGTGGTATATAACTGACAGTAATACACAGTGGAACCATCATCATGTTGTATATAACTGACAGTAATACAAATTGGAACCTTCATCATGTTGTATATAACTGACAGTAATACACAGTGGAACCATCATCATCATGTTGTATATAACTGACATTAATACACAGTGGAACCATCATCATCATGTTGTATATAACTGACAGTAATACACAGTGGAACCATCATCATGTTGTATATAACTGACAGTAATACACATTGGAACCTTCATCATGTTGTATATTACTGACAGTAATACACAGTGGAACCATCATCATGTCGTATATAACTGACAGTAACACACAGTGGAACCTTCATCTTGTTGTTGTATATACCTGACAGTAATACACAGTGGAACCATCATCAAGTTGTTGTATATAACTGACAGTAATACACAATGGAACCATCATCATGTTGTATATAACTGACAGTAATACGCAGTGGAACCATCATCATGTGTTTATAACTGACAGTAATACACAGTGGAACCATCATCATGTTGTATATAACTGACAGTAATACACAGTGGAACCATCATCATGTTGTTGTATATAACTGACAGTAATACACAGTGGAACAATCATCATGTTGTATATAACTGACAGTAATACACAGTGGAACCATCATCATGTTGTATATAACTGACAGTAATACACAGTGGAACAATCATCATGTTGTATATAACTGACAGTAATACGCAGTGGAACCATCCTTATGTTGTTTATAACTGACAGTAATACATAGTGGAACCATCATCATGTTGTTGTATATAACTGACAGTAATACACAGTGGAACCATCATCATGTTGTATATAACTGACAGTAATACATAGTGGAACCATCATCATGTTGTTGTATATAACTGACAGTAATACACAGTGGAACCATCATCATGTTGTATATAACTGACAGTAATACATAGTGGAACCATCATCATGTTGTTGTATATAACTGACAGTAATACACAGTGAAACCATCATCATGTTGTATATAACTGAGAGTATTACATAGTGGAAACATCATCATGTTGTTGTATATAACTGACAGTAATACACAGTGGAACCATCATCATGTGGTATATAACTGACAGTAATACACAGTGGAACCATCATCATGTTGTATATAACTGACAGTAATACAAATTGGAACCTTCATCATGTTGTATATAACTGACAGTAATACACAGTGGAACCATCATCATGTTGTATATAACTGACAGTAATACACAGTGGAACCATCATCATCATGTTGTATATAACTGACATTAATACACAGTGGAACCATCATCATCATGTTGTATATAACTGACAGTAATACACAGTGGAACCATCATCATGTTGTATATAACTGACAGTAATACACAGTGGAACCATCATCATGTCGTATATAACTGACAGTAACACACAGTGGAACCTTCATCTTGTTGTTGTATATACCTGACAGTAATACACAGTGGAACCATCATCATGTTGTTGTATATAACTGACAGTAATACACAATGGAACCATCATCATGTTGTATATAACTGACAGTAATACGCAGTGGAACCATCATCATGTGTTTATAACTGACAGTAATACACAGTGGAACCATCATCATGTTGTATATAACTGACAGTAATACACAGTGGAACCATCATCATGTTGTTGTATATAACTGACAGTAATACACAGTGGAACAATCATCATGTTGTATATAACTGACAGTAATACACAGTGGAACCATCATCATGTTGTATATAACTGACAGTAATACACAGTGGAACAATCATCATGTTGTATATAACTGACAGTAATACGCAGTGGAACCATCCTTATGTTGTTTATAACTGACAGTAATACATAGTGGAACCATCATCATGTGGTATATAACTGACAGTAATACACAGTGGAACCATAATCATGTTGTATATAACTGACAGTAATACATAGTGGAACCATCATCATGTTGTTGTATGTAACTGACAGTAATACACAGTGAAACCATCATCATGTTGTATATAACTGACAGTAATACATAGTGGAACCATCATCATGTTGTTGTATATAACTGACAGTAATACACAGTGGAACCATCATCATGTTGTATATAACTGACAGTAATACATAGTGGAACCATCATCATGTTGTTGTATGTAACTGACAGTAATACACAGTGAAACCATCATCATGTTGTATATAACTGACAGTAATACACAGTGGAACCATCATCATGTGGTATGTAACTGACAGTAATACACAGTGGAACCATCATCATGTGGTATATAACTGACAGTAATACACAGTGGAACCATCATCATGTTGTATATAACTGACAGTAATACAAATTGGAACCTTCATCATGTTGTATATAACTGACAGTAATACACAGTGGAACCATCATCATGTTGTATATAACTGACAGTAATACACAGTGGAACCATCATCATCATGTTGTATATAACTGACATTAATACACAGTGGAACCATCATCATCATGTTGTATATAACTGACAGTAATACACAGTGGAACCATCATCATGTTGTATATAACTGACAGTAATACACATTGGAACCTTCATCATGTTGTATATTACTGACAGTAATACACAGTGGAACCATCATCATGTCGTATATAACTGACAGTAACACACAGTGGAACCTTCATCTTGTTGTTGTATATACCTGACAGTAATACACAGTGGAACCATCATCATGTTGTTGTATATAACTGACAGTAATACACAATGGAACCATCATCATGTTGTATATAACTGACAGTAATACGCAGTGGAACCATCATCATGTGTTTATAACTGACAGTAATACACAGTGGAACCATCATCATGTTGTATATAACTGACAGTAATACACAGTGGAACCATCATCATGTTGTTGTATATAACTGACAGTAATACACAGTGGAACAATCATCATGTTGTATATAACTGACAGTAATACACAGTGGAACCATCATCATGTTGTATATAACTGACAGTAATACACAGTGGAACAATCATCATGTTGTATATAACTGACAGTAATACGCAGTGGAACCATCCTTATGTTGTTTATAACTGACAGTAATACATAGTGGAACCATCATCATGTGGTATATAACTGACAGTAATACACAGTGGAACCATCATCATGTGGTATATAACTGACAGTAATACACAGTGGAACCATCATCATGTGGTATATAACTGACAGTAATACACAGTGGAACCATCATCATGTTGTATATAACTGACAGTAATACATAGTGGAACCATCATCATGTTGTTGTATATAACTGACAGTAATACACAGTGGAACCATCATCATGTTGTATATAACTGACAGTAATACATAGTGGAACCATCGTCATGTTGTTGTATGTAACTGACAGTAATACACAGTGAAACCATCATCATGTTGTATATAACTGACAGTAATACATAGTGGAACCATCATCATGTTGTTGTATATAACTGACAGTAATACACAGTGGAACCATCATCATGTGGTATATAACTGACAGTAATACACAGTGGAACCATCATCATGTTGTATATAACTGACAGTAATACATAGTGGAACCATCATCATGTTGTTGTATATAACTGACAGTAATTCACAGTGAAACCATCATCATGTTGTATATAACTGACAGTAATACGCAGTGGAACCATCATCATGTTGTTTATAACTGACAGTAAAACACAGTGGAACCATCATCATGTTGTATATAACTGACAGTAATACATAGTGGAACCATCATCATGTTGTTGTATATAACTGACAGTAATACACAGTGAAACCATCATCATGTTGTATATAACTGACAGTATTACATAGTGGAACCATCATCATGTTGTTGTATATAACTGACAGTAATACACAGTGGAACCATCATCATGTGGTATATAACTGACAGTAATACACAGTGGAACCATCATCATGTTGTATATAACTGACAGTAATACAAATTGGAACCTTCATCATGTTGTATATAACTGACAGTAATACACAGTGGAACCATCATCATGTTGTGTATAACTGACAGTAATACATAGTGGAACCATCATCAGGTTGTTGTATATAACTGACAGTAATACACAGTGGAACAATCATCATGTTGTATATAACTGACAGTAATACGCAGTGGAACCATCATTATGTTGTTTATAACTGACAGTAATACACAGTTGAACCATCATCATGTTGTATATAACTGACAGTAATACATAGTGGAACCATCATCATGTTGTTGTATATAACTGACAGTAATACACAGTGAAACCATCATCATGTTGTATATAACTGACAGTATTACATAGTGGAACCATCATCATGTTGTTGTATATAACTGACAGTAATACACAGTGGAACCATCATCATGTGGTATATAACTGACAGTAATACACAGTGGAACCATCATCATGTTGTATATAACTGACAGTAATACATAGTGGAACCATCATCATCTTATTGTATATAACTGACAGTAATTCACAGTGAAACCATCATCATGTTGTATATAACTGACAGTAATACGCAGTGGAACCATCATCATGTTGTTTATAACTGACAGTAATACACAGTGGAAACATCATCATGTTGTATATAACTGACAGTAATACATAGTGGAACCATCATCATGTTGTTGTATATAACTGACAGTAATACACAGTGGAACCATCATCATGTGGTATATAACTGACAGTAATACATAGTGGAACCATCATCATGTTGTTTATAACTGACAGTAATACACAGTGGAACCATCATCATGTTGTTTATAACTGACAGTAATACACAGTGGAACCATCATCATGTTGTTTATAACTGACAGTAATACACAGTGGAACCATCATCATGTTGTATATAACTGACAGTAATACATAGTGGAACCATCATCATGTTGTATATAACTGACATTATTGCATAGTGGAACCATCATCATGTTGTTGTATATAACTGACAGTAATACACAGTGGAACCATCACCATGTGGTATATAACTGACAGTAATACACAGTGGAACCATCATCATGTTGTATATAACTGACAGTAATACACAGTGGAACCATCATCATGTTGTATATAACTGACAGTAATACACAGTGGAACCATCATCATCATGTTGTATATAACTGACATTAATACACAGTGGAACCATCATCATCATGTTTTATATAACTGACAGTAATACACAGTGGAACCATCATCATGTTGTATATAACTGACAGTAATACACAGTGGAACCATCATCATGTCGTATATAACTGACAGTAATACACAGTGGAACCATCATCTTGTTGTTGTATATACCTGACAGTAATACACAGTGGAACCATCATCATGTTGTTGTATATAACTGACAGTAATACACAGTGGAACCATCATCATGTTGTTGTATATAACTGACAGTAATACGCAGTGGAACCATCATCATGTGTTTATAACTGACAGTAATACACAGTGGAACCATCATCATGTTGTATATAACTGACAGTAATACATAGCGGAATCATCATCATGTTGTTGTATGTAACTGACAGTAATACACGGTGAAACCATCATCATGTTGTATATAACTGACAGTAATACATAGTGGAACCATCATCAGGTTGTTGTATATAACTGACAGTAATACACAGTGGAACCATCATCATATTGTTGTATATAACTGACAGTAATACACAGTGGAACCATCATCATGTGGTATATAACTGACAGTAATACACAGTGGAACCATCATCATGTTGTATATAACTGACAGTAATACATAGTGGAACCATCATCATGTTGTTGTATATAACTGACAGTAATTCACAGTGAAACCATCATCATGTTGTATATAACTGACAGTAATACGCAGTGGAACCATCATCATGTTGTTTTTAACTGACAGTAATACACAGTGGAACCATCATCATGTTGTATATAACTGACAGTAATACATAGTTGAACCATCATCATGTTGTTGTATATAACTGACAGTAATACACAGTGGAACCATCATCATGTGGTATATAACTGACAGTAAAAAACAGTGGAACCATCATCATGTTGTATATAACTGACAGTAATACATAGTGGAACCATCATCATGTTGTTGTATATAACTGACAGTAATACACAGTGAAACCATCATCATGTTGTATATAACTGACAGTATTACATAGTGGAAACATCATCATGTTGTTGTATATAACTGACAGTAATACACAGTGGAACCATCATCATGTGGTATATAACTGACAGTAATACACAGTGGAACCATCATCATGTTGTATATAACTGACAGTAATACAAATTGGAACCTTCATCATGTTGTATATAACTGACAGTAATACACAGTGGAACCATCATCATGTTGTATATAACTGACAGTAATACACAGTGGAACCATCATCATCATGTTGTATATAACTGACATTAATACACAGTGGAACCATCATCATCATGTTGTATATAACTGACAGTAATACACAGTGGAACCATCATCATGTTGTATATAACTGACAGTAATACACATTGGAACCTTCATCATGTTGTATATAACTGACAGTAATACACAGTGGAACCATCATCATGTCGTATATAACTGACAGTAACACACAGTGGAACCTTCATCTTGTTGTTGTATATACCTGACAGTAATACACAGTGGAACCATCATCATGTTGTTGTATATAACTGACAGTAATACACAATGGAACCATCATCATGTGGTATATAACTGACAGTAATACATAGTGGAACCATCATCATGTTGTTTATAACTGACAGTAATACACAGTGGAACCATCATCATGTTGTTTATAACTGACAGTAATACACAGTGGAACCATCATCATGTTGTTTATAACTGACAGTAATACACAGTGGAACCATCATCATGTTGTATATAACTGACAGTAATACATAGTGGAACCATCATCATGTTGTATATAACTGACATTATTGCATAGTGGAACCATCATCATGTTGTTGTATATAACTGACAGTAATACACAGTGGAACCATCACCATGTGGTATATAACTGACAGTAATACACAGTGGAACCATCATCATGTTGTATATAACTGACAGTAATACACAGTGGAACCATCATCATGTTGTATATAACTGACAGTAATACACAGTGGAACCATCATCATCATGTTGTATATAACTGACATTAATACACAGTGGAACCATCATCATCATGTTTTATATAACTGACAGTAATACACAGTGGAACCATCATCATGTTGTATATAACTGACAGTAATACACAGTGGAACCATCATCATGTCGTATATAACTGACAGTAATACACAGTGGAACCATCATCTTGTTGTTGTATATACCTGACAGTAATACACAGTGGAACCATCATCATGTTGTTGTATATAACTGACAGTAATACACAGTGGAACCATCATCATGTTGTTGTATATAACTGACAGTAATACGCAGTGGAACCATCATCATGTGTTTATAACTGACAGTAATACACAGTGGAACCATCATCATGTTGTATATAACTGACAGTAATACATAGCGGAATCATCATCATGTTGTTGTATGTAACTGACAGTAATACACGGTGAAACCATCATCATGTTGTATATAACTGACAGTAATACATAGTGGAACCATCATCAGGTTGTTGTATATAACTGACAGTAATACACAGTGGAACCATCATCATGTTGTTGTATATAACTGACAGTAATACACAGTGGAACCATCATCATGTGGTATATAACTGACAGTAATACACAGTGGAACCATCATCATGTTGTATATAACTGACAGTAATACATAGTGGAACCATCATCATGTTGTTGTATATAACTGACAGTAATTCACAGTGAAACCATCATCATGTTGTATATAACTGACAGTAATACGCAGTGGAACCATCATCATGTTGTTTTTAACTGACAGTAATACACAGTGGAACCATCATCATGTTGTATATAACTGACAGTAATACATAGTTGAACCATCATCATGTTGTTGTATATAACTGACAGTAATACACAGTGGAACCATCATCATGTGGTATATAACTGACAGTAAAAAACAGTGGAACCATCATCATGTTGTATATAACTGACAGTAATACATAGTGGAACCATCATCATGTTGTTGTATATAACTGACAGTAATACACAGTGAAACCATCATCATGTTGTATATAACTGACAGTATTACATAGTGGAAACATCATCATGTTGTTGTATATAACTGACAGTAATACACAGTGGAACCATCATCATGTGGTATATAACTGACAGTAATACACAGTGGAACCATCATCATGTTGTATATAACTGACAGTAATACAAATTGGAACCTTCATCATGTTGTATATAACTGACAGTAATACACAGTGGAACCATCATCATGTTGTATATAACTGACAGTAATACACAGTGGAACCATCATCATCATGTTGTATATAACTGACATTAATACACAGTGGAACCATCATCATCATGTTGTATATAACTGACAGTAATACACAGTGGAACCATCATCATGTTGTATATAACTGACAGTAATACACATTGGAACCTTCATCATGTTGTATATAACTGACAGTAATACACAGTGGAACCATCATCATGTCGTATATAACTGACAGTAACACACAGTGGAACCTTCATCTTGTTGTTGTATATACCTGACAGTAATACACAGTGGAACCATCATCATGTTGTTGTATATAACTGACAGTAATACACAATGGAACCATCATCATGTTGTATATAACTGACAGTAATACGCAGTGGAACCATCATCATGTGTTTATAACTGACAGTAATACACAGTGGAACCATCATCATGTTGTATATAACTGACAGTAATACACAGTGGAACCATCATCATGTTGTTGTATATAACTGACAGTAATACACAGTGGAACAATCATCATGTTGTATATAACTGACAGTAATACACAGTGGAACCATCATCATGTTGTATATAACTGACAGTAATACACAGTGGAACAATCATCATGTTGTATATAACTGACAGTAATACGCAGTGGAACCATCCTTATGTTGTTTATAACTGACAGTAATACATAGTGGAACCATCATCATGTGGTATATAACTGACAGTAATACACAGTGGAACCATCATCATGTGGTATATAACTGACAGTAATACACAGTGGAACCATCATCATGTGGTATATAACTGACAGTAATACACAGTGGAACCATCATCATGTTGTATATAACTGACAGTAATACATAGTGGAACCATCATCATGTTGTTGTATGTAACTGACAGTAATACACAGTGAAACCATCATCATGTTGTATATAACTGACAGTATTACATAGTGGAACCATCATCATGTTGTTGTATATAACTGACAGTAATACACAGTGAAACCATCATCATGTTGTATATAACTGACAGTATTACATAGTGGAACCATCATCATGTTGTTGTATATAACTGACAGTAATACACAGTGAAACCATCATCATGTTGTATATAACTGACAGTATTACATAGTGGAACCATCATCATGTTGTTGTATATAACTGACAGTAATACACAGTGGAACCATCATCATGTTGTTGTATATAACTGAGAGTAAAAAACAGTGGAACCATCATCATGTTGTATATAACTGACAGTAATACATAGTGGAACCATCATCATGTTGTTGTATATAACTGACAGTAATACACAGTGTAACGGTTTTGACTTGAGGTTATTTTTTTTATAGGGGTGCCAGGTAGGTTGTGCCTACCAGAGAAAACATTGGTTTCTCCTTTTAGTTTGGGAGGGAATGAGTCCCATCTGGTCCGTCAAGTCTACACCATTACAAAGGACTTATGTAAACGTCAGAAGGGAAATCAACTTTTCATAAACCCTTAAAACATTGAAAGAACTTCAAAAACAACTATTCTTTTGCGTGGGTTGTATTAGCAACATCAATGGATTACACACACATAATAATATAACACAATGAGTTCTGGTTCCTCCAGAAATGTCCTGTACCTCGGGCCTAAAAAGAGTCCCGCCCGGTAAAGGAGTTCAGTGAACTCAAGTGACTTTTGTCACGCAATGTTGGTCCGTTCATTCCGTGTAGCGTAAACCCAGTATTAAATCATACAATCAATATAACCATTTTACCACAGAACTTTAAAGCGCATCTGCTCTTACTAATTCCTCAACTACATCTAACTACATAAATCATCACCGTATACATCATATCAAAACAAATGAAATACCGTATACAAAAAAGGTGGTAGTCAATCGGTCAGTCAGACAATCCAATCCGCCAACAGATCTCCAGCGGAGAAAGGCCACGAAGAATAGAGAGGAGTAGTCCACGGACGCAAAGAGTGGATCCGATCCTGGGTAAACTCTCAGGCTACAAAACACACGTTTAACAGCAACAAAACAACCGGAATAGAGAAGCTTCGGGAACACATCCTCAGTCACGTCTCCATCACAAACGCCACTTTTGCGCAGCTGATGCTGGCTATTTAATTGGGAATTAAAGGGAAAGCACCCTATTGGAAGGAGAAGCACTGAGACGGCTCAAAATAATTCAGGGCCGTCACACACCCCCTCCCCTGGAAAAAGCCGACCATTGCCCTGGAAGGCACATCTTGGTCGGGGTAACCGAGAAAGGTCTCCTCATCACTTTCCTCTACAAAAATTCTCATGACTTTTTGGAGCTCACGCTCCTCAGCTGAGGGGTCACAGGCCTTAAGGTGTGAGACTTCTGGGTCTGGGAATCCGAGAAAAGTCTCCTCACTTTCCTCTTCAAAGATATCCAAGATCTTGCGGCGCTCAATCGCCTCCAATTCCTCAGCCGAGGGGTAACAGGCCTTAAGGCGTGAGACATGGACAACGCGCATATCTTCACCTGTGTCCTCTTTCACCACTCGGTAGTTCAAAGGGCCCATCTGCTCCACAATCCTATATGGTCCTTGCCATTTAGGAGCGAGCTTGGCAGAGAAGAATTGTTCAGCTTTCGAGTAAGGATGAGAGCGAAGCCACACCCGATCACGAAGCTGAAACTGCATGTCTCGTCTGTTCTTATCATAATTTCTCTTCTGCTTGAGTCGAGCCTGGGTCATGTTCTTTGAGACAAGAGCTCTCAAGTCATGGAGATGGACTACCTGGTCATAGCAAGCAGCGTCTGGCGTAATCTGCTGGGGCTGTAGCACCATATCCAAGGGTCCTCGGAGGGGACGACTTAGGTTCAGCTCTGCAGGTGTGACTCCAGTGGACTCTTGCACAGCAGAATTCAGGGCAAATCGAAACTCGTGAAGGTGCTTGTCCCAGTGTTTGTGCTGGGTCCCTACATAGGAAGCAATCATTGTCTTCAAGGTTCGATTTACTCTCTCAGTGAGATTGGTCTGTGGGTGATAGGCCGTGGTCAACTTCTGTCTCAGGTTCCATCTTTGGCAGGTCTCCTCAAAGAGATCAGAGACAAATTGGGAACCTCGATCAGACAGGATGTAATCAGGCACTCCCCAGCGAGTCAGGATCTCTTTCGTAAGGATGTTAGAGACGGTCCTTGCTGTGGCCTGACGCAGGGAAAAGAGTTCCACCCACTTTGAATAATAATCAACAAACACAAGCATGTACACATTCTGATTGGAGCTTCTAGGAAATGGACCCATCAAATCCACTCCTAGCATTTCCCAAGGTCGGGTAACCACCGTTTGCTGCAACTTGCCAGCAGGCTTTCTACCTTCTGGTTTGTACATTTGACAAACCTGACAGTTTCGGATGTGTGACTTCACATCCATGCTCAGATGTGGCCAGTACAGTAACGCTTGCAACCGCTTGTAGGTTTTGAACCTGCCCAAATGACCAGCTAATGGGTCTTCATGGAAATGTTGAAGCAGTTGTAGGCGTAGAGTTTCAGGTATGTACAATTGGTAGAGGGTTCTGTGAGGTAGTTGTACAACACGGTAGACTTTGTCTTCCATGATGGTCAGCTTTGTGGTAGGATTGACCATCTTTTCTCCATCTTCCAGGATAGTCTGGTACAAAGCCTGTACTTCTGGATCATCCTGTTGGGCTTTCCATATGGTCTCATCAGAGATGGGAAAGTCTGTTTTGGGCGAGTCTCGACTGCTTGACAGGACAGTAGCACATGTAAAATGAGGGCCACCGTTATCACAAGCAGGAGCCCTGGATAAGGCATCTGGAACAGTGTTGTATTTTCCTTTCCTGTATTCTACTGCAAAGGTGAACTCTTGCAACCGTAGAGCCCATCTTATGAGTCTGGTGCTTGGTTTGTTGGTCTTGAACACCCACACAAGGGAGGAATGGTCAGTGACCACAGTGAAGTGTCTTCCCTCCAGGTAGTACCTCCACTTTTCCAAAGCCCAGACAACTGCAAGGCACTCTTGCTCGGTTGTGGAGTAGTTCCGTTCTGCTCCATTCAATGTCCGACTGGCGAACGCTAGCACTTCTTCAGTGCCAAGTCCAGTCTGTTGGACTAGGACAGCACCAAGTCCAACATCACTTGCATCAGTGTAAACAACAAAAGGGGAATCAAAGTTGGGATGACCTAAAATGGGAGGTGTGACGAGGTGTCGTTTCAGGGTTTCAAAGGATGTCTGGCACTCTGCCGTCCATAGGAATTTCACTCCTTTTCGCTTCAACGCGTTGAGGGGTTCTGCCACCTGGGAGAAGTTCGACACAAACCGATGGTACCATCCAGCCATCCCAAGGAACCGTTGAAGGGCCTTGAGTGTGGTTGGCACAGGAAAATCTTGTACCGCCTTGGTCTTTTCAGGATCCACATGAATGCCGTCGAAAGACACAATATGGCCAAGGAACTTCAGGGAAGTTTGGCAGAAGTTGCTCTTCTTCATATTCACGGTCAGACCAGCTTCTCTTAGCTTGTCCAACACTGCTTGAAGATCTTGAAAGTGTTGTTCTCTGTTCTGGGAGTAGATAATTATATCGTCCAGGTAGACGAAACAGATCTTCCCTTTGAGCTCACCTAACGCAATCTCCATCAGTCTTTGGAAAGTGGCAGGTGCATTCTTTAATCCAAAAGGCATCACCTTAAAGGAAAACAAGCCCTCAGCACAGACAAAAGCAGTCTTGTCCTTGCTTTCCTGGTCCATCTCAACTTGCCAATAACCACTATTGAGGTCAAGGGTAGTGAACACAACAGCGCCAGACAATGACTCCAGGATCTCGTGGATGGTAGGAAAAGGATAGGCATCAGTCTGGGAAACATTGTTGGTCTTCCTATAGTCCACACAAAATCTAAGACCACCAGTCTTTTTTGGGATGAGGACAACAGGAGCAGCCCAAGGAGAGGAGGAACGTTCTATTATATCTTGTGTTAACATATCATTAATGAGTCCCTTTTGGATGATTAGCTTCGCTGGGGACAAACGATATGGCTTTTGCTTGATCGGCATTTCCTGTGTAAGGAATATTTTGTGCTTCAGGAGCCCGGTGCGTCCTAGCCTTGAAGTACATACATCAGCATTATTCTGCAGCTGTTCCAACAGCCTTAACTCCTCTGGATGTTCCAGCTGAGCTCTTCTTACAGCCTGTAAAAGGAGATCGTCAGAAGGATTATCAAGGGTTAGTGGTAACGGAGCAACGGCAGAGAAGACTGCCACATTTGAACCCCAATCATGTAACTTCGTAGCTTCTGATTGGAAGAAATGCTTCTTGCTCGGATTGTATGGAAACCAGTAGCAATTGTGTGCGATATCAATCTGGACACCACTGAAGTACATGAAATCAATTCCCAACACGACAGGAAAAGCAAGGTTCTTGGTTTGTAGGATAACCGAAGGAATCATATAGGAGCGGTTACACAGGCGGAACTCTACCTCACTCCATCCAAGTGGTCGTTTAGCCTCACCATCAGCCAGATAGAGTGGACCTTCTGTCCACGGCTTCAAGTTGTATTGCGGACCTTTAACCTCCTTCCACAGTTTCTCATTGAGCAGTGTGTAGGATGACCCGGTGTCCAGGATGGCTCTTCCTGTCCATGGGCCTATGGACAGGGGTAACACCAGTTGGTGCGGTATGAACTGAAAGGAAGGGGATGTCGATGGGGGGGCGTAGGCAGTGACTCTTGGGATTTCAGCTCTGGTTAAAGCACCCAGAGAAGGATGGTCATTCCTGCGAAGAGAGTTAGGTGTGTTGGCCTGTTGTGATTTGTGGTTTCTGGAAGGGTTTTCGTGATACGGTCTTGGACATGTAGCTGAAGAATGTCCCTTTTGGCTACATCTCCAACAGAACATGAGAGGGGTCATGGCTTGAGACTCTGGCTGTTGTTGATGGTCTGTCTTGGGTAACGGTTTGGGTGTCTGTTTCTTTCTTTGGTCATATTGCTGTTGGCATTCTCTGTCCTTCTCAAACTGCTGTCCCAAGCGAACCAGTCCATCGACAGTGGTGACTCGTTCTCGGAGTTGACTGGCTAGTAGTGGGTTGATGTTCTTCAAAATCAATTTAATGACCTCTTCCTCCTCAATGCCAGGTTTCCACCTTCTGCACAGGGAGTGGTAACCGTATGCAAAGTCACGGATACTCTCTTTCTCTCTTTGCACTCGATTCCTGACTCTGTCTGCCAGCTCATCTGTGTAGTCCTCAGACAGAAATGCAGAGGAAAACTTGGCCTCAAAGTCAGCCCAGGAGGTAGTGGTGAGACGTGCCACATCCCACCAGTCTCGAGCTGTCCCATGCAACACATTCCTCAATGTGGCAAGGAGTTCTTCGTCAGCCAGGGGATTGAGGGCAAGAAAGTCACGACATCTTTCTAGGTACATTAGCGGATCCGGACTGTCATCTTTTTTCCCAAAGGTGGGAAATTGCAATTTAATGGGCATCGCTCCCACATGACGTCTACTCAATTCACCATGAACAAACGAGCTAGGAGGGATTGAGGAAGTAGAGGGGGAGGGCGTTATCGGACAATGAAAATGAACACCAGGATGCATGGTGGATTGCATCCTGCAAGGGGTGGCTGTAGCATGGCCTTGTCTTGGCTCTTCAGAGGTGCCAGCTTGGCCCTCAGTGGTCTGAACAGAAGTGGAGACCAGAGAAACTCTGTGTAAGGAGTTGTGCCTAATGGAGGCCATGTCCACAGACACGTCATCCAACATTTTAACACAATTAGAGAGCTCTGTTTGCAAGTGGTCTACAGTGTTAACCATGGGAGAAAAAACAGAATTAACGTCCTTGAGGACCTCAGTGTGATGATGTTGCAGGCGCCATTGGAGAGTGGCAGTGAGTTGGTTTCGTTGGTAGTCAAACTGCCTGTCCATGGCACCAGTAATTTCCCGTCTTCCACTCTCACTGAGCTCTGTCAGCGTGTGGGTTAGAGTGCTCAGTGAGTTTCTGAATTCCATGGCACTCTGTTGTTGCTCTTCCCTCAGACATTTTAATTTATCGTGGATAAGAGTTTGAAGATGTTGTTGAGTCCGACGAATATCAAGGATGTCACCTTGAAGTTGTAAAACTACAACCTCTGGAGATAAACCAGACAATGGAGGAAGGTTGGGTGTCAGATGGAGGGCTGGCTCAGTACTTTCACACAGATCCATGTCAATAAGTGAGTAACTGGTTAGACCTCCTGTGGCCTGTGGTCCAGACCGAGCATTCAGATTCCCAGGGCTCTGGCCCAAATCAACTCCATTATCTCCATTCCCATTATGTTTTGTGTTGTCAGCTTGATGGTCAGAATGGCCCTGTGTATTCCCATTGACAGGTATGAAATGGATGAGCACATTATCTTGGGGTGAATCCATTGTTTTAATTCCACACAAAATATTTGCTTTGGTTAGTTCTCAATGTTGAGCTGTCCCATCTGGGGTGCCATTTTTTATGTAACGGTTTTGACTTGAGGTTATTTTTTTTATAGGGGTGCCAGGTAGGTTGTGCCTACCAGAGAAAACATTGGTTTCTCCTTTTAGTTTGGGAGGGAATGAGTCCCATCTGGTCCGTCAAGTCTACACCATTACAAAGGACTTATGTAAACGTCAGAAGGGAAATCAACTTTTCATAAACCCTTAAAACATTGAAAGAACTTCAAAAACAACTATTCTTTTGCGTGGGTTGTATTAGCAACATCAATGGATTACACACACATAATAATATAACACAATGAGTTCTGGTTCCTCCAGAAATGTCCTGTACCTCGGGCCTAAAAAGAGTCCCGCCCGGTAAAGGAGTTCAGTGAACTCAAGTGACTTTTGTCACGCAATGTTGGTCCGTTCATTCCGTGTAGCGTAAACCCAGTATTAAATCATACAATCAATATAACCATTTTACCACAGAACTTTAAAGCGCATCTGCTCTTACTAATTCCTCAACTACATCTAACTACATAAATCATCACCGTATACATCATATCAAAACAAATGAAATACCGTATACAAAAAAGGTGGTAGTCAATCGGTCAGTCAGACAATCCAATCCGCCAACAGATCTCCAGCGGAGAAAGGCCACGAAGAATAGAGAGGAGTAGTCCACGGACGCAAAGAGTGGATCCGATCCTGGGTAAACTCTCAGGCTACAAAACACACGTTTAACAGCAACAAAACAACCGGAATAGAGAAGCTTCGGGAACACATCCTCAGTCACGTCTCCATCACAAACGCCACTTTTGCGCAGCTGATGCTGGCTATTTAATTGGGAATTAAAGGGAAAGCACCCTATTGGAAGGAGAAGCACTGAGACGGCTCAAGATAATTCAGGGCCGTCACAACAGTGAAACCATCATCATGTTGTATATAACTGACAGTATTACATAGTGGAACCATCATCATGTTGTATATAACTGACAGTAATACATAGTGGAACCATCATCATCATGTTGTATATAACTGACAGTAATACGCAGTGGAACCATCATCATGTGTTTATAACTGACAGTAATACACAGTGGAACCATCATCATGTTGTATATAACTGACAGTAATACATAGCGGAACCATCATAATGTTGTATATAACTGACAGTAATACACAGTGGAACAATCATCATGTTGTATATAACTGACAGTAATACACAGTGGAACCATCATCATCATGTTGTATATAACTGACATTAATACACAGTGGAACCATCATCATCATGTTGTATATAACTGACAGTAATACACAGTGGAACCATCATCATGTTGTATATAACTGACAGTAATACACATTGGAACCTTCATCATGTTGTATATAACTGACAGTAATACACAGTGGAACCATCATCATGTCGTATATAACTGACAGTAACACACAGTGGAACCTTCATCTTGTTGTTGTATATACCTGACAGTAATACACAGTGGAACCATCATCATGTTGTTGTATATAACTGACAGTAATACACAATGGAACCATCATCATGTTGTATATAACTGACAGTAATACGCAGTGGAACCATCATCATGTGTTTATAACTGACAGTAATACACAGTGGAACCATCATCATGTTGTATATAACTGACAGTAATACACAGTGGAACCATCATCATGTTGTTGTATATAACTGACAGTAATACACAGTGGAACAATCATCATGTTGTATATAACTGACAGTAATACACAGTGGAACCATCATCATGTTGTATATAACTGACAGTAATACACAGTGGAACAATCATCATGTTGTATATAACTGACAGTAATACGCAGTGGAACCATCCTTATGTTGTTTATAACTGACAGTAATACATAGTGGAACCATCATCATGTGGTATATAACTGACAGTAATACACAGTGGAACCATCATCATGTGGTATATAACTGACAGTAATACACAGTGGAACCATCATCATGTGGTATATAACTGACAGTAATACACAGTGGAACCATCATCATGTTGTATATAACTGACAGTAATACATAGTGGAACCATCATCATGTTGTTGTATATAACTGACAGTAATACACAGTGGAACCATCATCATGTTGTATATAACTGACAGTAATACATAGTGGAACCATCATCATGTTGTTGTATGTAACTGACAGTAATACACAGTGAAACCATCATCATGTTGTATATAACTGACAGTATTACATAGTGGAACCATCATCATGTTGTTGTATATAACTGACAGTAATACACAGTGAAACCATCATCATGTTGTATATAACTGACAGTATTACATAGTGGAACCATCATCATGTTGTTGTATATAACTGACAGTAATACACAGTGAAACCATCATCATGTTGTATATAACTGACAGTATTACATAGTGGAACCATCATCATGTTGTTGTATATAACTGACAGTAATACACAGTGGAACCATCATCATGTTGTTGTATATAACTGACAGTAAAAAACAGTGGAACCATCATCATGTTGTATATAACTGACAGTAATACATAGTGGAACCATCATCATGTTGTTGTATATAACTGACAGTAATACACAGTGAAACCATCATCATGTTGTATATAACTGACAGTATTACATAGTGGAACCATCATCATGTTGTATATAACTGACAGTAATACATAGTGGAACCATCATCATCATGTTGTATATAACTGACAGTAATACGCAGTGGAACCATCATCATGTGTTTATAACTGACAGTAATACACAGTGGAACCATCATCATGTTGTATATAACTGACAGTAATACATAGCGGAACCATCATCATGTTGTTGTATGTAACTGACAGTAATACACGGTGAAACCATCATCATGTTGTATATAACTGACAGTAATACATAGTGGAACCATCATTAGGTTGTTGTATATAACTGACAGTAATACACAGTGGAACCATCATCATGTTGTATATAACTGACAGTAATACAAATTGGAACCTTCATCATGGTGTATATAACTGACAGTAATACACAGTGGAACCATCATCATGTTGTATATAACTGACAGTAATACACAGTGGAACCATCCTCATGTTGTATATAACTGACAGTAATACACAGTGGAACCATCATCATGTTGTATATAACTGACAGTAATACACAGTGGAACCATCATCATCATGTTGTATATAACTGACATTAATACACAGTGGAACCATCATCATCATGTTGTATATAACTGACAGTAATACACAGTGGAACCATCATCATGTTGTATATAACTGACAGTAATACACATTGGAACCTTCATCATGTTGTTTATAACTGACAGTAATACACAGTGGAACCATCATCATGTTGTATATAACTGACAGTAATACACATTGGAACCTTCATCATGTTGTTTATAACTGACAGTAATACACAGTGGAACCATCATTATGTCGTATATAACTGACAGTAACACACAGTGGAACCTTCATCTTGTTGTTGTATATACCTGACAGTAATACACAGTGGAACCATCATCATGTTGTTGTATATAACTGACAGTAATACACAGTGGAACCATCATCATGTTGTATATAACTGACAGTAATAAGCAGTGGAACCATCATCATGTGTTTATAACTGACAGTAATACACAGTGGAACCATCATCATGTTGTTGTATATAACTGACAGTAATACACAGTGAAACCATCATCATGTTGTATATAACTGACAGTATTACATAGTGGAACCATCATCATGTTGTTGTATATAACTGACAGTAATACACAGTGAAACCATCATCATGTTGTATATAACTGACAGTATTACATAGTGGAACCATCATCATGTTGTTTATAACTGACAGTAATACATAGTGGAACCATCATCATGTGGTATGTAACTGACAGTAATACACAGTGGAACAATCATCATGTTGTATATAACTGACAGTAATACGCAGTGGAACCATCATTATGTTGTTTATAACTGACAGTAATACATAGTGGAACCATCATCATGTGGTATATAACTGACAGTAATACACAGTGGAACCATCATCATGTGGTATATAACTGACAGTAATACACAGTGGAACCATCATCATGTGGTATATAACTGACAGTAATACACAGTGGAACCATCATCATGTTGTATATAACTGACAGTAATACACAGTGGAACCATCATCATGTTGTTTATAACTGACAGTAATACATAGTGGAACCATCATCATGTTGTTGTATATAACTGACAGTAATACACAGTGAAACCATCATCATGTTGTATATAACTGACAGTATTACATAGTGGAACCATCATCATGTTGTTGTATATAACTGACAGTAATACACAGTGGAACCATCATCATGTTGTTGTATATAACTGACAGTAAAAAACAGTGGAACCATCATCATGTTGTATATAACTGACAGTAATACATAGTGGAACCATCATCATGTTGTTGTATATAACTGACAGTAATACACAGTGAAACCATCATCATGTTGTATATAACTGACAGTATTACATAGTGGAACCATCATCATCATGTTGTATATAACTGACAGTAATAAACAGTGGAACCATCATCATGTGTTTATAACTGACAGTAATACACAGTGGAACCATCATCATGTTGTATATAACTGACAGTAATACATAGTGGAACCATCATCAGGTTGTTGTATATAACTGACAGTAATACACAGTGGAACCATCATCATGTTGTTGTATATAACTGATAGTAATACACAGTGGAACCATCATCATGTTGTAAATAACTGACAGTAATACACAGTGGAACCATCATCATGTTGTATATAACTGACAGTAATACATAGTGGAACCATCATCAGGTTGTTGTATATAACTGACAGTAATACACAGTGGAACCATCATCATGTTGTTGTATATAACTGATAGTAATACACAGTGGAACCATCATCATGTTGTATATAACTGACAGTAATACACAGTGGAACCATCATCATGTCGTATATAACTGACAGTAATACACAGTGGAACAATCATCATGTTGTATATAACTGACAGTAATACGCAGTGGAACCATCATTATGTTGTTTATAACTGACAGTAATACATAGTGGAACCTTCATCATGTTGTTGTATATAACTGACAGTAATACACAGTGAAACCATCATCATGTTGTATATAACTGACAGTATTACATAGGTGAACCATCATCATGTTGTTGTATATAACTGATAGTAATACATAGTGGAACCATCATCATGTTGTAAATAACTGACAGTAATACACAGTGGAACCATCATCATGTTGTATATAACTGACAGTAATACAAATTGGAACCTTCATCATGTTGTATATAACTGACAGTAATACACAGTGGAACCATCATCATGTCGTATATAACTGACAGTAATACACAGTGGAACCATCATCATGTTGTATATAACTGACAGTAATACAAATTGGAACAATCATCATGTTGTATATAACTGACAGTAATACATAGTGGAACCATCATCATGTTGTATATAACTGACAGTAATACACAGTGGAACAATCATCATGTTGTATATAACTGACAGTAATACGCAGTGGAACCATCATTATGTTGTTTATAACTGACAGTAATACATAGTGGAACCTTCATCATGTTGTTGTATATAACTGACAGTAATACACAGTGAAACCATCATCATGTTGTATATAACTGACAGTATTACATAGCTGAACCATCATCATGTTGTTGTATATAACTGACAGTAATACACAGTGGAACCATCATCATGTGGTATATAACTGACAGTAATACACAGTGGAACCATCATCATGTTGTATATAACTGACAGTAATACATAGTGGAACCATCATCATGTTGTTGTATATAACTGACAGTAATACACAGTGGAACCATCATCATGTTGTATATAACTGACAGTAATACATAGTGGAACCATCATCATGTTGTTGTATATAACTGACAGTAATACACAGTGGAACCATCATCATGTTGTTGTATATAACTGACAGTAATACACAGTGGAACCATCATCATGTTGTATATAACTGACATTATTACATAGTGGAACCATCATCATGTTGTTGTATATAACTGACAGTAATACATAGTGGAACCATCATCATGTTGTATATAACTGACAGTAATACACAGTGGAACCATCATCATGTTGTATATAACTGACAGTAATACATAGTGGAACCATCATCATGTTGTTGTATATAACTGACAGTAATACATAGTGGAACCATCATCATGTTGTTGTATATAACTGACAGTAATACATAGTGGAACCATCATCATGTTGTATATAACTGACAGTAATACACAGTGGAACCATCATTATGTTGTATGTAACTGACAGTAATACACAGTGAAACCATCATCATGTTGTATATAACTGACAGTATTACATAGTGGA